>NC_055686.1:34236360-34538857 GCF_017639745.1 Melanotaenia boesemani | reverse complement strand
CATGTGAAGGGTCAAAATGCCCCAAGTATGTCCCATCCAACTCTACTCACCACCAGTTCTGTCAGCCATGTTCTGAGATTACATGTGGATGGATAACAAACCACATCCAAACCGGCCATCGTGAGGCCGAGAATACTCCTTCAGCCATAGAACTCATCCAAGAAATCCACAAAACGAACATTTTAAAGACGCTTTCCGACATTTTTCATGGTTAATGGCTTCTTAGTGTACCATGACAAGGTTTAGATTTTCTATTTTTATTACAAATTTTAGCTCTACAGAAGACTGACACCCTGTCCAGGGTTTACCCTGCCTCCTGCATGATAACTGGTGAGCTAGGCTTCAGTGACCCTGCATTGGAATAAGCTGGTATAGAAAGTAGATTGATGGATTTTATCTAAGTAAATGTCACTTTTTTCCTTTTTTATATAAGAAATGCTCTTGAACAGTACAAAAGATAAACTTTACAGCTATCATGTAGTCTAGCATTTCCCTTGAGAGTGCCCTAAGTATACATTAAGACACTTCAATAGTTTGTGCAGCAGTAACAGAACATTAAAATAATCTCATCATTACATCTACATTATCAAATTGTTATATCAAGAAGAATAAAAAGAAAATATAGTAAATCATCATCTACAGCTGAAAGACTGATTAGGAGCAGCTTGTATTTCATGTGTGATCATTCTTTGTCTTGTTTCATGTTTTTTACAGATCTTAAGCTCCTCAGTGAAAGCATGTTGCATAATGATGTGTTTGAAATAAAGTTTTAGTTTGGAGGGTTAACACCTCTGTTTTTTTATTAAAGTATTTGTAATGCTAATAATACTATTGTTTAAACTCCAAAAGTGGTCTTGATGGTGCACAAAATGTTTTTGTTAATTTGATAATTTTGTTAGTCTTATTTAAAAAAAAAAAAAAATTGTGGGATGAATATGTTACATAACTCATAACCCAGTAGTGTCAAACTCTATCCATCAGTCCCATGAAACTGAAGACATGTCCCTGGTCTCTTTAGCATGGAGGGTCCAGTCTAAGGCGTGTAGTTCAGGTTGTAAGTTTCTACATAAAATAGTTAATAAAAGAAATTTCTTCTCCTTCAGTGGCATTTCCACACTTATTTCAGTAGAACTTTTATAGTCCCACCTCATGTAAGCCTGTTTAAAGTGTAACTCCACCCCCTACTTTTTGCATAACTCCACCCACTGCCAAATTTTGAAAAAAATGCCTGAAACTGCAAGGGTTGGGGTGGGAGGTATGGGGTGATCAGAGAGCAGAGAGTGGGTGGGTCAGGATGCACAGGCAGAAATGACTGACAGACAGCAGCTCAGCTCACTGGCAAGATGCAAAGCGAGATTCGCAAAGCAGCTACACCGCAGAGTGTCTTTGAGGTGGACGACTTTCCTCTCCAGAATCTCCTCAGCTACACTTGAACCAGGTGGTCCTGAAGCGTATCAGTCTGAGCCGTTAGCCGTTAGCTGCCTGTCTGCAGCTCCAGCAGCTCTGGAAAGCTGTGGAGATTCGCGGCAGGTTGTGGCAGCTGCAGGAAGTGCTGCTGTACGTTGTTGTTGCCACAATTTGAGCTGCTATCTGTCACCAGATGAGGATCAGCAGGTAAAGAATAAAGTCTGGTGTTACCTTTACACCCCCCAAAAGCAGAAATCCGTCCCATTGCAGGAATATTTCATCAGAAACTCTGTGAAAGAATAGAAGTCCGAAACTAGCAAATCTACAGCATATTAGCTCAAATCTGTTCATATGCATTGGTGGGCGTGGTTTGTGAGGTTTTTAAAATTTTTCCATGACATAGTGAACCACCAAGAATGGCTCAAGTACGGCTCTGCATCATAAAAAACAAAACCTGGTTTTATCTATTAGGGGGCGCTATGAGCCATTGTTGACTCACGAAACCCCCCCCTTTTTTTTAAAGAAATTTAAGAATTTTATTAACAGTATAGGTGGTTTTCATCACAATTAAGTAATACTGTATTGTTTACAGCTTAAAAAAACACATTTTAGGGTGCACTACCCCTTTAAGTAAATTAGGGCAGTGCAGAGTCTGGCTCAGACACTGATTCATGACATCAGAATTTGATTTTAACACAGCTACACTACACTCTGTCTCAATGGTTTCAACAAGAGATTGTGTAAAGTAAAGTTTCAACCATAGGATTAATATGCTCTGCAGTATCCCAGCTGAGGGGAACAGGGGTGGTCAGCACTGTTGCCTCTCAGCAAGAAGTTTCCTGCTCTGAACTTTGGCTGGAATCTTTCTGTGGGGATTGTATTCTAATTCTAACTGACATTGTCTTGTTTCTTTTCCTGTTGGCCCTAGTGACCTGTCAGTGTACCTTGGCTGACAGCAGCTGGGACAAGCTCTCGCCCCATCTGCCTCCCTTAACTGGATTAAGAAAATGGATAGACGACCCCAGTTAATTTTTTTTAATGTTAATTTAACAAAGCCAGTGTGTGTACTGTGGTGGTTAACTGTAACAGAGTGAGACTGCAGCAGCTTGTTGGTCATATTGTTTGCAACAGTCTCAGTCTCACGGTAAGGTCTTCTTTTTGCTCCTCTGCCTGTATTCTGTCGACCGTTTACTTCAGTGTGACTTGGAGGGCTCATTCTGTTGATACTTGGGCTGCGCAGATCAATCCAAATATCAATAGTATCGATACCAAGGCTAGTATCAATACCAGCATGATGACACAATTCTTATACTGTGTTTTATCATTAGTTGTAGTTGATACAACTCCAGTTACTATAAGTCAGAAGCGATCCAGTTGGCCTACATTTATTTCAAAGGCAAAGCTCATGACAAAACAATTTATAAGAGCAAATCCTTGGATGTGCTTCACTTTCCTGCTTCTTACATCAAATCTAAAAATACCCTGAAAGTTGCTCATAATTATAGCCCGTCCTTGCAGAGTTTGACACTTATTTAGTCATTAGGTATGGACATAGTTGACCTGATAGAAAGCCAAGCAACTGTTTCTATCTCACTGACCTCTGGTGAGGCAGAGGCAGAAGGGAGCAGTAATAAAACAACACCCTTCAGCTGCTGCTTACACCGAGTTACCGAGTCATGGTGTAAGTGGGTGTTCTGGTACAGGTCATGTGTGTGTGTGTGTGTGTTTGAGTCTCTTTGTTTACCCTCCCAGGCCTGTTAGGAAGCCGAGCTGAGCGGAGTAAACAAGGAAGGATGAGAGTGAACGGCACTCGTTTAAACAGTCTGTTACAATCAGACTCCTGTCGCTCATTCCTCACACACATCACCTCGTTTTCCTAGTTTATTTTACATGTTTTCATTTCTGCAAATTTTCCCTCATCCTCTTCATTCACCCCTTCTCTCTGGCCTCTCTGCCTCATTTCCTTTCCTTTGAAGTTCCTTCTCTTGTCCTCATTTACACTTTCTCTTCTTTCTGGCTTTCTTTTTGTCCTCATTCACTTCCCTTTTTATGCTTTATCTGATTTTATTTCTTTAACTCTACTATTTGTCTTAGTTACTCATCCCCACCTCGTTTCTACCTTTTTTTTTATCCTCGCCTCATTTTTCAACTCTCATTTTCTACTTTTTAAATTCTCCTCTCTTTTATCTTCTCATGACCTCTCCCTTCTTATTTTTTTCCTTTCCTTCTTTCCTACTCTTTTTACTCATTTCCCATAATTTATTTTTTGTTTGTTTTTCTTTAGTTTATTGTTGCATTTTCAATATTTTATGTTGTTTTCTAAAATGTTGTTATTGTTCAAAATATATATTTTAATTAAATTCAATTCTTTCCTCCCATGTATTGTTAATGTAATTTCTTCTAGCTTCTCTTATTCTTTTCTTTAATCTTCTTTGTCATTTTGGTCTCTGCTCTCTTCTGTTTTCATCCTCTCCTCCCTCCTCTTTAACTCATCCCATCACTTCCCAGAAAACGTCTTATTACCTCCATGGGATCCATAAAGGGGATAAAATTGTGTGATGATGGCAATGATAATTAAATAGTCTCATCATCAAACAGTCATTACGGCAGATTGGCTGCTCATCCTTGACTCAGAATGGCAGCTGACAGCCTGACACCAACCGTCTGTTGCAGATTTTAACAAGACTATGACAAAAAAAGGGGCTAAAGTAGATTTCATACTGTGTTATTTTATTTTCACTGTAAACCAAAAATAACAGGATAATTAATTGATTAAACAGAGACGATAATATCTTCAAATTGTATGAATTTCCTGATAAAAACGCATAACAAATTTATTGAATGCAGTAAGTCAGCATCCATACTTGGATATTGTGAGACAATAATGTCAATCCGCTGGAAAATCCAGCATAGTCTCATGGCTAAAGGTGACGTAATTAACTAAACGTAATCTTTTGCTTTGTTTCCTTCCAGTTTCTGATGATTGTGCTCTTTTGTATGAAAATAACATAAAATAGTTTTGACTCCTCCTCCATGTTTAATTGGTGAAAATCTGCACTTGGAGGTTTGAAGGAGTGGAGGAAAAATGGAGGAAAGTGCTACAGGTATCAAATACAACATGTTTAACCCCTTAATGATTCAATAAAAAAGTTGGCAGAAATTTTATTTATTTTTTTTACCTCCAGTCTTTGACCCTTTAGCAAAATGCACAAAATAAAAAAGAGAAGGAATAAAAAAAGATATGTACCTTTTATTGTATTGCCAGAATTATTGTAGTTAAAAAAGTATCCACCAGGGGGCATAAGACCGTATGCGATAGAGTTTTGAGCCATGTTTTTACCATAAAATGATACAATATGGCTCAGAAACAGTATGTATCAAAAATGAAACCTTAGGTGTCAACGACTTAAATAACATTATGGTTTGCATTACAACCAATCTTCTTGTTATGTATCACGATATAAGATCTTTTTTTCTGGATTACAGTCTCGTCTCCTCGAGAAAACCAACAAAATGTGCTGTAAAAAAGTTCTATTCAATTCAACATTCAACATTACTATGAAAAAAATATCCATATTAAATCTTTTTTAGCTGAAATGTGACCATTTTCAATGAGTTTGCAAAATCAGGAATGCCAAATGCACCATTATGTATCACGACTTCAAACAAGGATGTGATGTCCTGTGTAAAAAGATTAAAAGCTTTGTTCTGTGACGAGTTATTAAAGGTCTATAGCATTTGGTCAAATGTGAAACATATTTGGACTCTGCAGGCTAATGACGGGTAACTTGCTCCAACAATCCAACTATCAACGCTGCTTTACCAGCAGGAAGCTTTGATCACTGCAGCCTGCCTTCCTTCTCTTCACCTGTGACACTTTCAACTATAAGCACTCATAGAGCGCAGACCGCCGCCAAGCCTTTTTTATTTATTCATTTATTTTTGCCAATGTTTGTGAAAGTTTGAATGACAAATTATCCTCCTGTATTATAAGGGATGATCATTCAAACTTCCACTTACATTCACTTACATTCACTTACATTCAAAATCCGTCCATAACTTTTTGAGTTATGTTGGGCCAATCGGACCAAATAAATCTATACAATTAAGTAAATTCAATAAGCTGGAGAAGAAGCCAGCTTGGAAGTTGCAGAGGAAGTTAAATTAAACATTGCTTTTATTTTAATTAAAATGTACAGCAGGCAAAGCAGCAGAACAGTGTTTATTTGTTGAATTATGAAACTGCTTGCTAAAACTAATTAGAATGAGGATGAGAGTAATGGAATTAACAGAAGATTGAAGTTTTTAGCTCAACCAAACGAGGTGAATACACAGATTGAATTTGCATATAACACACACAACCCCAGTGGTGTACACTGCAGCCATAGTAATGTGTTTTGGAAAAGCATTCAGCCCCTTTGGACTTTTCTTGTCTTGTTGCCTAGCAATTTGTGACTGGAAAGGATTAGTGATGGGATATTATGCAATGGACCTTTAAATAACGTTAAATAGGTGAAGTTAGAATTAATTTTCTTTTTATTTTCTTGTTTTTTTTTTGTATTTGTTACTGAATTGTTTATGCTTGTCGAGATCTGGTGCCAGTTACCAGGCCACCCATGTGCAATTAAATAGTCACATGATCTCAATATATGCACACTGATCTGTTTTGTTACAGTGGCACCTTTTGTAAGGTCAACTGGCAAACTGAAGGATCCCATAGACTTTGACAAGCACCAAATTGAGATCAGAAATTAAATGACTGAGTATCTACACAGCAGCATCTCTTTGGGTTTTTTTCTGATCCAGACAACTCAAGAAAAGTTGTCCAAAGAAGGAAAACCAGTGAAAATATGACAAGTCATGGTGAAAAAGCTCAGTGATGCCTGTAAAGAGACCCATGTCATAGAAACTGCAACATGGTTCCATTTAAATGCTGCGTGACCACAGAGTGAGTCGCTGTTGATTGTGTTTGGTGATACATAGCTGCAGACTGGCTGGGCTATGCTGACCAGTGTCCCTTGGGCAACAGTGTCTACAAAAGATATGCAAGGATCAAAACTAGGTGATGGAGAAATAGAAGAAGGCAACCTGGTTTGCTGAGTCATGTTTTTTGCAACTATGTGCATAGGTCCACGTAGCCTATTTAGCTAACCTGAAAAGACATAGCAAGAAGATTAACTAGCATATTTGATAAAGGATACCAGAAGAGCTAGTATGGTGCTTTAGGGTACGATCGACTAAAAAGGCTTTGGGTCCTACCATCCATACGGACAACACTTTGAGACATACCCTCTAAAATGGTTCTTCTGACCAAATATCCCCTTTTGGCAACTTTTATTCCACCACACTACAGAATCAGTTCAGGTTTGGTTTAAGGAACATAACGAATTCCAGTAAACATCTAAACAAGTCTGATCCATAGATGTTGCTCCTCAGAAATTACAAAGCTAAATAAACTCTCCCTCTGCTAGCTCGGTTCTAGTTACCACAGCTACCTGGAACGGATTTCATGGAGTCCATATCGATGGACCAGGGCCATTTTGGCTCAAGGGGGGGAATCTGCTTAATACTGAGCAGTAGGTCATAATAGTAGGTTAACTAGTGCATATATTGATAATCAAAGAAAAACGGATGAAAAACTCTGAACCACCACCGTTAAATCCAATATTAAAAAACAGAATATTGCACCAAAACTGCCAAGAAAGTATGAAGCACAGTTTTATGTACGATTAAGTTGCTTTTTCTTTTGTTTTTTTATTTGTTTTGTTTACTGCACATTTAAAAAGACAATCATGCTGAAAAATCAAACATTATTTAAACTCAATTTAATTTAATTTGTGAGATGTCAACATTTGTGAAAATGTCTGATGAGGTGAATTCTTTTTTTTTTCAGCCTGCTTTTCCCATCAACACCCAGTTTTTCTCTGTAGCTTTGTCATTTTTTCCTCCGCCTTCCTCACTCTGCTCTCTCCTTTCTATTCTGCCTCGTCCTCTTCATCACATTTCTCTTTTCATTGTTCCCTCCTCTCCATTTTGCTCGTTCTCAATGTGATTTGGACTGCAGATTAATACACGCCCATGTTTTAATAAAGTCAGCAGTGACCTCCCGTCACCCTCTCCGTCGGACTGTGAGGCTTATTGCAGTAGTGATAGAAGGAAGATGAGACAAGGTTTGAAAAGAGAGGGGGGGTTGTCATTGTTGTCCTGGAGACTACTGACGGCTGCATAAGCCCCCCTGTTACATTTATGAGAGTGGGCAGACGAGGAGAAGGGGGATGGGGGGCGGACGTGCACGCTAATGTGCACACAGGGGGAGGAGGATGTGGTGGACATCATGGGGCTGTGTCTCTGTGTCAGGGTCGGTTCTCATTACAGAGCTGATCGTACAATGGCGAGCTCCACCTGTGTGTGCCCGTGGTTGTGTGTTAGAGATCAAGAGGGCAGCTCTGTACAGCCACAACAATGACATGTGATCAAAATCTCAAAGTTGCTGGTGAAAATGACAAGAAGCGATATTATTGCTTCAATAAACAGTCAAATGTGAGCACATACACCACACACACATCGGGTCAGAACAGCTTTCATTCTTTACTGTAATTAGCAGACAATTGATTTCCAATAAGGCGACTAGTTCTTGTCCTCTCTTCTCATTTCCGCCTTGTCCGACTGTACTCCCACCACTCACAAAACTTCTCAGAAAACAAATAAATCCAGATCTAAACGTAGTGGCTGGAAAAATACTCCTTCTATATATTTAAGTCAGTGAGAACAAACCTTAATGCAGAAATACTATATGACAATTAAAAATAAAAATAAATAAATAAATAAATAAAAAAAGGTTAGTAAAATGAACCCTTAAAGCTAACAGATATATTTTGCTTTTTTTAATGCAAAAATGTTGTAGAAGCTCAACCCTTGTGATCCCAGTCACCATGCAGACTATTTTTTCAGGACAGGCTCAGCTGTCGGATAATGAGGTTAAAATTATATAAAATGAATGTATCAATAGATACAGCAGCACGAAGGCCGACCAGAAGGAGAAAACAGAATTTATTACCAACAGTACACACAGATCAACTGTGGCCACGCTTTTTATCATCTGCACATCATTCTCTCAAGTCTTTCAGGAGAAAAATACTGGCTTTGAAACAAACAGAAGCTATTTATATATTTATACTTTTTCCTCCAGCTGGACTTTTATTTATTTTTAGTTTTTTTTTTTACCATTTACAGCCATTTATGCTACTATTTACCTACTATCCTCACAAAAGCAACAAAAGGTCTCAAACTTTTTTTCTTCTTTTCACACAGACAGAATTTTCTGCTCACTTGTTGATCTTTGGCTTCTTATGATTGAACATTAACATCGATTTACCCCACAGAGTTACACACCGCTCCCGGGAGATTCTTGGCAATACAGTGACAGTGTTGTGCAGGTTCATGCTTCTCGTTAACTTCTTCAAAGTTTAGTTCCTTCAGTTTAAAATGAAAAGTTTTCACCATTTCAAGTTTGAAGTAGTTCAAAATTCAACGGTTTATAGTCAGAACTGAGACTGAACTTGAGAAACCAGGAACTAAGCAGCTACCCTGTTGCTCGGAAGTCGGACCCCTGAAGGCTGCAGGCAGTGTGATCTGGGTCGTTTGAGGCTGTTCCTAATGGCTTTTTTAAAAATAGCTGTTTAAGTGCATGCAGACATAACTTGTATAGAAAAAGATTTTTTAGATTTGGGATTGCCCATCCCTAGCGCTGACATTGTCGAGGAGCTCTGCCTGTTTGTTACACTGGAATGAGCAATGCATAGAGGTTAACTTAGTGTGGAGCCAGTGTTGCAGGCAGTGACTGTTACATGAGCCCACATAATCCAAACAAGTTCACTTTCAAGTTCTTTATTCCTAAATGCATAGTGTTCATTTCAGTGTTCACCGAAAAATGAACGTATTTAACGAACACGTTGACAACACTGAGAAGAGATAGTGCCTGGAAATGTAATTCACATGTGGAATGGAAACATTTTCCAGCAGGTGGAAAAGCACTGTTAATGTAGATGTAACTCTTTAAAACCCAAAAAAAGAACATAACTAAGGACATCTGAGAGTGTGACGCATCATATGACCACAGATAAGACAGATAAGCTGGTGGTTCTTAAACTTAGTTAATTTAGCTCCAAAACAAGGATGCTGTGTCACCACAATGAGAGGTCACAATATGGATCTCCCACCAAAAACTGAACAGGTAATCCTTTACTTCCAAAATAAATTGATAAACCGATATCAGTTTTAATACACTTTGATCTACACTACTGCATGGCTAGAATCTGTGTGTACAACATGGAGCATCTTCAAGTTCATTTAAATGGTACAACTACAGTCTCCAAAGGAAGTTTTAGTTTAATTAAATCCTCTATGAACGTTAGAAGAAGGACTGATTAGGCTGTTCAGCTTGGCGTCATGGCAATATGTAAAATAGTAACATTTGTATTTGAATAAATTAACACAAAAGCCGTTTTAATTTTAGTCCTTTCAAATGTGTGGATTTTAGTAGGATTTATGGTTTGTGGGACATCCCAGTTGTGTTGTAAACAGCACTATCGCCTCACCGCAAGAGGGTGTGTGATTTGAACCTCAACATGTAGTTGAGGTTCAAATCACACATGCTGTGCATGTATAGGTTCTCTCTGGGCTGTAAAACTTCCAAAAACACTTGTCGGTTTAATTGGTGATTGTAAATTCTTCGTCCCATTTGTCAGTGTTGGCCCTGTGATGGACCAGTGACTCGTGCAGGGAGTACCCCATCTCTCACCGGACAACAGCTGGGATAAAACTTCTGAAAGTTGCTGCAGTTAAAAATCTTGTAATCGCATTTCAAGATGGAGCTGATGGTTGACCAGGAGGCGAGCTACCGTCTGTCCCAGCCCCTGACACTTGGGTTGGAAATACTTGCTAAGGCAGTTCACAGCAGCCCTGGTTGCTTGAATAAAGCACCCCGGAATAATAGAATAAGACTTTGGTTCTATTTTGTGGATTTCTCTCTAAACTGGATTTGCACGTGTTAATGTATAAAAAGTAAGTCCTGATACACTTTAAATAAAGTTGTGAACATACTAAATTAATAAATACCTTCATAGCAGGTGAAATCATATGAAACTAAGGTCATTATTTATCCATTTTACAGTTTTGTAATGCATATTTTGCAAGATCCTGACATCAGGGGGCTGAGCTCAGTAATCCTGTGAAATGTGTCATGTCATTTCATACCATCACTGACATGAGATTCATAGCAATCCACATAATCCAGAGCTTTATGTGTCCAACTGTGTTTCCGGACCTTTTAGGTTTGTCCTAATGGTCCTGCATCACAAGGCATATGTTTGTGGGGCTTATGCAGCTGTACTCTATGGAAAATTGGACATGTGGAAGCATCCAAAGCAGAACGATGTTAAAACATGCACTTGAAGTTTTAAAGCTTCTGTAATACATTTTTCTTTGATCAGAGTTTCTCTTTCAAACTGTTCTAGTTGCATACATGGTTTCAAAGAAGGGTAGTGGCTTTCTCTTGTGAATGCTGTTGCTCCTGCACAGAAAAACTTGGAAATGGAAATAATGAAAGGAGGCTGGGTAATAACAGAAATCTGAATTTTGTCATAGCATTTTTTTCCACTTTGATCTAGAATAAAACTTGCATTGCTTACCTTTTTCTGACCTTAAATTTTTTTGAACTCTCTTTAAAGATTAAAGGCAGAACTTTATATTGTAATTTCATCATAGAAATTATAATATTGGTCCTCTAGTCAGTGATGATGTAGGATTGTCATTAAACTAGAGCTATCGCTGATGTTATAGTCAATCCCCCGAACCTCACTCCAGCCTCACAACCTGTTGTTATTGATGCTGTCCGATTATAGATCAGAGGGGGTGGAAACCTTCAAGTATACACTCATTTCCATGATTAAATACACAAGTAAACACCTTGATAGAAAACATGGAAACCCAGAAAAGAAGCATAAATTTGCATGGACAGACACATGAAGCAAGTCCTGGCTGCCGACACAGAGCCAGTCAACACACACATGCTTGGGTAGTCCCACCACACAAAGCAGGGAAATGATGGTGATCAAAGCAAGCATCCCACAGAGATTTTCCCAAAATGTGCATCAAGATGGCAACTAGCTCCTCCCTCCTCTGATTGCCATGAGGTCTTTAATGACAGACCCTCTCTGTCAACCCCCCCACCCCCACCCCCAACACACACACACACACACACACTTTCACTCCATTACATTGCTATTAAGGTCTCAAACTCGTGTTTATAAACAGCCACAATCAGGATGTGGGAGGGTAATGGTGGAGGGTGGTAAGGGGTCAGTGGGGGTATCTTTGAGGCACATCCTCCAGGGTTGGCTTTGTGGACAGCTGCTTTGAATAATGCATACAATCTCTGTGAAACAGGAGAGGACACGTCTTCTGCTGATGAAAAACCCAGCAGTAGGGGACATGCAAGCATTTATGTGATAATTGGGGGGGTTGTGATGGAGAGGAAAACAAAGATGAGGCTCCACCGGAGGGATGGCGGCACAGAGTGCCATTTGTTTTTTACTATCAAACAGTCTCCATGAATAAAGGAACAAATTCTATGAGTAAACACAATCCCTAAATTCTAATTCAGGGATTGTGATGATAGTTCGGATAAAGTTTATTCATTAGAGTTATACAAAACTTAGTCATGATAATATCACATTTTTTCTAGCATTAACCTAAATATCTGATGTTTAAGGATGTAAATCTTAAAGTATAGTGCTTTAATAAGTCATTGTTATGTATCCTTTTTCAAAATCCTATTGATCTGTCTCTTAGAAACTAGTTGGAACATCTGTTTGATCACGTGGAAACGTCAAACATTATTAACCAATTAAAAAAAATAAAAAATAAATAATAAAAACTGTAAATGTTTTAAATAGTCTAAGTAATGCATTAATTAAAGCTTTAGGGTTTAATTCATATATATGTTCATTTTTAAATTTGGATAAATCATTTTTGGAAAAAAAAGACTGTTTTTATGTAATAGAAATTGTAACTGTAACCACTAGGTTACCACACCCCCACATAGTTGTTGAATGTAGTAGTTTAAAAGTTTTTTTTAGCTTTTCTTTTTTTGCTGGTGATGCCTCTGGAAATATGAAGCTAGCTAGCTAGCAGCAAAACCCAAGAAACCTGCTACATGGCTCAGCTAGCTAAGAGCTTTGTGAAGTCTAGCTTTTCTCTGCCCTTCTACTCTTTTTTGTAGGGTCTATTCTTGTTGGTACTATTCTGATCTGAGTTGAGGTAGTCGAGTCTTACGATGTGATTACAATTTTAAAAAACAACTATGGAAACTTGGCTACATTAGCTTTTTTTTAGACATAGCTCCACAGTTTGCCCATCAGTATAGTGAATGCAAGCACTTCTTATTTATTACATAGAAAAATGTGTTGGACAACAATGTTGAACTCCATTCCTTTAGTTTACATATCAGATTATATCAGCTGACATAAAATTTGTTTGTATATTTATTTTTGAGAAATGTTTTTACTTAAAAGGGGCAGTTCAAATAATACGTTTTCTTCTTTCTGCTCCTTTTCATTTTTGCTTTTGATTGCCTTTTTTATTGTTTTGTTTAAACAATTAATGAAATAAATTAATTAAACTAATTATCTATTTATATATTGAAATGTAGTAACCCTTACTAAATTAATTCCTCTTCAGACTTTAATTTGTGCGACCTTTTCACACTCTAAAAGCATAAGAGTTTAAATATGAAGAAAAAAAAAAGTTCTGTTTTTCAAAATAATATCAAAACTGAATTGGGGTTGTAGTTTAATCATGTTTATGAATTCTGTGGTGATACTCCAGTATGTTTCAACACAGCTGGGCAGGTGTGTGTGTGAACCTGGGATTCATTCGTAAGCGTGTGAAATTGTTTTCCACACAGCAGGTTGGTTGAGGATAACTTGAATTAACATATCACCACACAAACCGTGTAATTTTCTTCACATCTGCCGGTAAAATGTATATACAGGCTCATCTTATTCACTGTTGATGTTCTTCTTAATCTCAGTAAATCCTTTTAAATGAGGTCTTACAGAAAAGAAAGATGAGTTCTGATTAGTTTAGTTACGCAGACAGGAACTCAAAACACTTCTGACCGTAAGTCAGTAAATGGCATCTGTTAAAAGTGTAAATTATATTTAGCATGGAAATTCAAACCCTTATTTATTGAAATGTCACAGAATTGACGTTAGTCCTTTCATTGCTATAACAGGAGTTATTTTTCAGCATAGTGTGACTTTTGTGGAAAAGAATAGCAGAGAAATGGAATAAAAAGAAGAAACATGTAGCAAAGGCCACAGTGGCCTTTATGAGCTCCACTGAACTGAAACAGGGCTTATTTGAAAGTGTGTGAATTAGAAAGTTACAGCTTAAATGGGGACCAGGATCTCAAAATAAGAACCAAAGGAGGTCTAACCCTAGGTAAAGGAGTTGTAAATACTTTGAGCGGCTTTTCAGGGAGTCATCAGAAAAAGCACAGCGAGGTTAGCCATAGTTTCCACTGACAAGCAGCAGCTGTGCCCTCACTTAACTGGTCAGGAGGTAATTAAACTGTATGTTAGTCTTCATTCCTACCATCACGTGTGTTTATGAACTGTGGATTATGAGCAGAATCATAAGATCACAAATGAAAGCAGCTGAGATGAGCTCTTTTTGAGAGGAGGATGGACTAACCTTTCAAGACTGGATGAGAATTTCTGAAGTCATCCATTCACCCACATGTATTTATTTACAGTCCATTGCTGGGCTAAAGCTTTTTATGTACTCAACAAGAACAGAGAACTTTGTTCTTATACTGGAGGTGGCAAAATCAAGGACAAAGTTTGGTTTGGCCCAGGTATTTCCTACTTTATGAGGATTGTCATCCACAGTAGGGTGGGGTTTTGCACAGGGTGGTGTCTGTGTCTTTATATGCCATTTGTGTTGTCCAGATTTTCCTACATCCTCACCCTCAACCAGCTGTTCCTTAAAACTATCTGTTCAACCTTGTTGAATCTTTCACACCAGTGGAAAATCAGAAAAGATCACTTTCTGCTTCATGCTTTTCTGCATTAACCCCACCCACTTCAAATTTCTGTTTAATTATACAATAGTTGTTAGATGCTACAGACGATGAAAAAATGAAGATAACTGTCCTGATGATGTGCTGAGAAGCTGTAAGAACTACTACACCATACTTTCATAAGTTCTCTGTTCTTACAGAGTTTCTAAAAGCCTTAACACTCACAGTTGGACTTCAAATCAATTTGAAATCAAACATCATTTTTAGATTACCTTGCTGAAACTCTACTGTTCTATTCTATTCTCCAGTCATTTAGCAGACGCTTTTATCCAAAGCGATTTATATTTTAGAAGAAGAAACACACAAGCAAGAATTCAAACAAGATGGGACGTCATCATTAAGTGGTAGTCAGACCGCTGTGAGTCCAGTTGGACCCAGGTGCTGTCATGTAGTGCTAGAGGAAGTGCATTTTTTTTTCTTTTTAGAGATTTTTGTAGGTAATTTTGTTAAAATACAAGATCACGAATTCATCAAACAATATCAACTTTGGCATAAGTACACACAGCTTATTCAGTAAGCTAAAGTACCCAGAGAAAATCCAGACACATGGACAACATGAAACTTCATATAGAAAGATCTTAGCCAAGATACAAACCTGGAATCTCAGTGCTGTGTAGAAACAACATGGACCACCACACAACCATGCCACCCATCCAACCTTCTTCCAAGTGATTAAATATAGCAATACATCCTAACAGCAGATATCTGATGAATGAGATGTTAAGCTTTACTATGCTAAATGCATTTTGCTTTTTAGCTGCACCAACATGAATAAACGTTTACCACACACCATCATCACCGTTAAAATTCAATATTGTGTAAGCATGATACACATTATGATGCAACATGTATTTCTGTAGAGGTGACGTAGAAATACTGGATCTTCCACTCGGTGTTATGCATTTTAGCAGGATCTTTTTGTTGGACTTCTCTCTTCTGCTGTTGCCTAGCAATGGTGAATATAAGGATGATGCTGCATCTCAAAAAGTCCTGTTACAGAGCGACTCCTCATTTTCTATTCTGTTACTTATCCAGTATTATTGTACTAATTCATTGGTGCATCTTCAGGGGGCTGTAAAATTAGCTGGAAACTGATCACTGTGGCAACGCATCACAGCCGTGGGGAGCAGGGGCGAACTGATATAAAACACCTGTTGTTCCCCCCCTTAACTTTGTTTTTTTTTTTTTTACTTCTTGTTGTCTTTCTATCGTCTTCAAGCAGTCATGCTCACTGGACATTTCCTCTTTTTCAGACCATCTCTGTAAACTGTAGAGGTGAAAATCCCAGTAGATCAGCAGGTTATGAAATGCCATGCCACATTTAAAGTCACTTAAATCCCCTTTCTTCCTCATTCTGATGCAGTTTGACTTCAACAAGTCATCTTGACCAGGTCTACAAGACTAAAGGCACTGAGTTGCTGTGTTAGACGAAATAAAGTTCATAGTTTCATTCTTATAACTGTTTTCTTCTGAAGACTACTGCAAGCATTTCTTGTGAATCATATTCTGTGAAACTTACATTGTAGCTGCATCTGTGTGTGAGTACATTGTCAGTAGATACATAGCTCATTTTTCTCAAGGCAAAGCTGAACACGACCTTGCTAGGAAGATAACAGTTTTAATGCTTGTTCAGAACAGTTGTGTCCTCAGTTCACAGATTCGCTTCTCAGTTCAGCTCGTTGTTTCTGTCTCTGTGCTGATGTGAACTCCTTGCAAGATAAATTTACCCTACCAAGATTCCGGATTAAAGTCTCAGATTATTTTTGTCCAACATGCTGCCATTTGATTCGCTGATTTTTTATTTAACAAGCATTTGCACAGGTATATTAAGAGGCTGATGGGTGTACAGCCAAAGTGTTTCCGGCAACTCAAAAGCAGTGACTTCTAACTTTCTAACACCAATGCCCCGAACGCTTTAATTTATTATGATTGCAAATTCATAAGTGAAATTCAGAACAAAATGTATGTGTAAGTATCAGATGGGAGGCATTTAAAACCTTTATTAAGGGAAAGATAATTAGTATTACTATAGCAATACTAATTATCTAATTATAATATAATTATACTAATTATCTTTGGCTTTAGTGCTCTAGCACTAAAGCCAAAGATACATACAACAAAGTAAAAATATTCAAAACAAAGTTACTTCTGTTTAGAGAACAATATAATGACATATCAGCAACAACAGCAGTGTCATGTTTCCTACAACTAAAACATGAAATTTGTACTAGCGTGGCCTATTAAACAATTACAGGAGGAACGATTAATTACTTTCCTCCAAGCTAATGATAAGGAAAACTTATCATTTTTTTAATGGCCTTTTTAATTTGAGAAGCTTATTTGTTTTAATCTCAGAGAAAATTTATATGCTGAAATTATGACTAACTGTAAAGTTTCTAAAACTATTAAGATACACAGAGGATGTAGACAAGGAGATCCCATGTCCCCTTTATTGTTTTTTATGGCTAAAGAACCCTTAGCAGTAGCTATAAGTATCAATCAAAACAAAACACTGACTGGCATTATTTGTAGATGATGTCATAATTTTTCTTACAAATTTGGAAAAATCTATTTCTATGATATTAAATCTTAATTATCTATAGGCGAGAATTTCAGGTTATAAATTAGACAAATCAAAATCATCAATAAAGTTTCTAAATCAGTCAGAAAAAGTTCCCCCAGAAATAACTCAAGACTGTAGACTGATTTATATTCTTAAAATTGACCCATGAATCAAAGATATTGCAGCAAACAATTAGGAAACATTAATGCAAGAAATTTCAAATTCCCTGAAAACTGGACACACATACCAACATCACTAATTAGGAATAAAAATGTCTATAGGATGAATATATTATTTAAATTACATCTATTATAATATCTATTTATATTTACATAAATGCCCCAATCCTATGTGGTGTTATTGGGCAGCACAGCTACAAACAATGTTTTATTTTACAGAAAACGATGCTTCTTCTTGGAAAGTTGGAGGAATTTCAGTTAAGTTTGCCTCTTGCTGTCTATTTGTACTCAGCAAATTTCAAGAATCTTTAAAAGAAAACAAACAAGCTTATAGTGAGAAATGTGACTGTAGTGTGGTTTCAAGTTAAATGAATCAAAGTCAGGAACTAAAACTCAATTAAAATGACTGTAGTTTAACTGGTTGAGCACAACAACCACAGATGCTAATATGACTCCAGAAAAACTTAACCTTTATAATACAGCCATACCTGATATCTGTACAACATGTATTAAATGAAATCTTCCACTCTTCCACTGTGTTTGGCAATTCACTGAAATCCAAAAATTCTAGCAAGAAGTGAAAAAATATGTTCAAGACATTTTACAGGTTCATACAACTTTAGTTCCACAGTTGTTCATGTTGGGTTTATACCCAAAACGTCAGAAGATTACACATATTTATGAATTTAAATACATTATTAGACAAGAAGTAATAGCTTTAACATGGAAGAGTTGACTATCTGAGATGTGTGCAACTCATAAAATAATAAATAACTTATACAATAAAAAAATCAAGACCATGATTTCTATCAGATATGAGGCCATTTATTTTATTGTTATACTGATTTTATTATCTTGTCTTTTATCATTTAATGCTTTATTGTTTTTAGATATTTTATGTTTGTTCAGTGGTTGCTGTCGTAAAGAGCTTTTATGAATAAAGTTGGCTTGGCTTTATTTCCTGTGTTATAGAAACAGACTTGACACACATGTTGGAAATACCTGTAGATGTGTACATTACCTTCCTCCACAGCAATCACTGTTACAAAAAGTTGTGATGATTATTTATTTATTTTTTACCTATGAAATGTATTAATTAAAACTTATTGAATGTAGGCCTCTTCCACTCCTGCCAACTTGAAATGTTTCTGACGAGCACAGTAAGGATTTGTCAGAGTTTTTTCAGAGGCCTCTACCGAAGGTTTCCAATTTCCCTCTGACAGAGCTCCACCAAGCGTCAACCCAAAGTGCAAGCATGAGGGCATATGCAAGGAGTGTACCCACAAATACTCCGGAACAATAGCACTCTTTCTTCAAGGTTAGAATTCATCAGTTGGGGACTGGAGATGAAAAGAAGGATTTTCCTCAGCAAAGCACCACTCCGTGTTAAAAAACACAAACTGCCCACAGGGCGCATAAGCGAATACTACACCACTTGTCTCGACAAGAATTTCAAATGACAATCTTCCCTTTCTCTTGTCACTTTTGGAGTGCAGTAGTGTGTTCAAGGACGCTAATGGTGATTCACCTTCCTGTTCTGCTCTGGCTGTGATGTGGTGATGACAGAGAGGTGTCAGATAAAGGAGAGAGAGCTTAGAAGTGGTGGGAATAGGGCCTTTCTCCTTCACTGAGCTGATCTGTCTGCATTCGAGGAGGAACTCCAGCTGAGTGTAACCTTGGCTAGACAAACCTTGGTTGTGTGTATGCTTCAGGGATAACAGGCTGCCGCCTTTGAGGCACCACTGGGCAACAAATATAAAGGAGAAGACTGGAAGAGTCTACAAGAAGAAGGTGCTATGAAGTAAAAAAACGAGGTCATTTAAGGCTTTATGTGTCAAAATATCAAATGATGACTTTAATGTGAACAGAAATTTGTTGTTTTAAAATGCTTGTATTTCTAAATATATTTAATCTCATATTAATGGAGGACTTTCATTATTTCTTTATACTGCTTTGAGACAAACAGCTGCTTACACTCCACCATGTAATGGCGGTGTGGTTCTATATGATGCATCATTTATTGATGCTTATTAATGTGATGTGTTGTAACATTTTAACCGTGTGGTTATCCTGTGATTTAATCTCATAAAGAGTATTAGTTTTGTTATTTATCCAAGGGGGTTCAAATTAAGCTGCAGCCTGAAAATGACAATATTACTGTTTTTTTAAGCTTGTGTCTGCGTACATAACTGGCTCCGTTATGAGAATAATCGTTCAAATACTTGCTTGTGTACCAATTTATTTTACTAGAAGAGTCCACTAGGGGGCCCATTAGAGCACTCAGGCTGGACAGAGTTGCTAAATCTTTGTATTGCCCAAATAAAACAATAAAGATGGAGATATCATAGGTGTTATATAAATCAAGCAGGCTGTGTCATGTCTTCCATGCTTCCTGTCATTTTTACTACTTCAGACATTGTCACCTTACATCTGGTCAAATTGGTTCCCTCACACCCCCTACTAGTAACTAGCATATTGCAGGTTGTAAACAAGTAGTGTTCATTTCTGCAGATGTGCGAAAACAACACTTCAAACAAGTATAAAATACACGAGGCAGTCATGATGCACACGCATACGCGTAATTAAAAGAAATAATCTTGCTGTAATATGCTGTCGCGTTTCACTTTAATTAATTTCAGAAAGCATGTTTATAGTGTTTCTTCTTTTTTCCAGTAAGTGTGGCAGTATATGCTAGTATGCTCGTACATTTAACTTTTTTTTGTTTTTTTTTTTGGACAAATTCAGTGTTTTTTACAGGGTGCACGACTGTAAGATTTCAGGACAAATACCGATGATAAAGATGATAATCTGACTGATGATTGATAGCTAGTCCTCACTGTTGGTCATTAACCAAGTTTTAAAGCACTGGAGTCCTTTGTCACACATCTTAGCACAAACCTTTATATAAAAGAAAAACTTATCATAAGTGTTCACATATGTGCAAAAAAACAACTGTTTCATAAGTTGTTTTAGCTCATTAAATAATCACCATCTTGTTAACTTTTAATGCATAACAAAATGTATTTATTGTATATTCATTCTTTCCCGGTAGTTTCTGATGCGGTGCGTCATGGACTTGGCTGCATCACATGGACCTGCTCCTTACACCTGCCAGCATGAACGCAACATGTAGCTTTGCAAACACACGTCTACCTGATGCTGCTTTTTAAATGAGAAAGCACCTGGTGTGCAGGCTATTCTTGTTTGTGTTGTCACTGGTCCTTAAGATTTACACCACTGCAGAGACAGCAGAAGTCATGAGGCTGTTGACATCATCCTGATATGCTAGTCTGATAGCAGGGGGCAAAAAAAAAAAGGCTAGCTGGGGGTGGAAGAACATTTTGACAGATAGACGGAAGGAAGAGTGAGAGGAAGGAGGGAATGAGGGATTATAAGCTCAACATTCAGTCACCTGCTGTGTAAGTAATTGGTTGGGAGGGAAAACACAGATTTCTGCCTCCTGCAAGTCCATCTAAATCTATTCTGTTTCAATGGTTGTGTGCGTTTGACACTCCTGTCACTGGGGGGTTAAAAGCTTTCCCACTGGGGGGTCAGAAACTTGAACCACACCTAATTGACACTCCTTTACATGTGTTGTACACTAAACTGGAAGAGGAAATCTATGAGAAAGAAAAGAATCTTCATGTACCAGTTTCACCCTGCAACACACCTAACTGTCAACATTTTATCTGATTTTCAACGTACTCTTGATGTTTGCGTTTCTTTAAGACAGTTTTTTGTCTCCAGATATTTCCGGATCTGCAGCAGAGCATCGGTTTAAATATGTGAGCCCTTATCATGTGAAATAAGTCAGTAAATGCCATTAGCAAAGTTACGCTACCTCTTCTGAAGCCTGGGAGGCTTCTTTGTTTACAGTTGATGTTTCCAGCTTTAGCTTTGTACCAAAAGTATATGAGTATAACGATGATGTGCAATGTTTAGTTGCATCAAAAGAGATTATCTAAGATGGACCATAATCAAAGGATCTGCCGGTAAAGCTAAACATTCTTTGATTTAGTTTTTTTGTAAATTTGCTAAACAACAGTGTTTGCTCAGTTGTCATTTAAGGAAAAAGCAAATAATGCTTAATAATAGACAAGATTACTTGGCATTACTGTGGGACGGATACTGTAAAGGAAGAGAAAGCAGAATGTGTTCATTTATCACAGATCTGTGATCAATTTTAGAACTACATTTCTAGATCACAGACTTCACCTCAAAAACTGGAATGTGAAGTGCATAAAAAAAAATAATAATCCCACATATAAATGGATAATTTGAGAAATGTAGATTTTTCTCTGCATTTGTACCTTTTATCCTGATGTAAACACAGATTTCATGAAATGAAAATACACTTTTAGGGAAACATCTTCCAGGATAAAAATATCTGATAATATCAGTCCAGCTGGGTTGTTTATGCGTGGACAAGATTTTTAGGCTTGCAGCGTCAGATTATCCAGCACCAGTAATGTGTCTTGCATCACATTATGTCTCATTAACTCCTTTGTTTATATGGCAATAGCAGATATAGCCAAGATCACACTGTTGCTAACCTTTTTATGAACTCTTGTAACATGTTTGCATGAAAAGAAGTCGTAGCTGACTGTACTGAAGAACCAAAGCTTCACAATGTGTTATTTAGGACACTGCTACATAAAACATGAACATGTAAAACATGAGTCCCATAACAAAGAGGCTGCATTTACTGGAAGCTGTAATTTCTTTTCCTATTTTTTTTTTTCTGTCAGCCTTTTGATTGACTTCAGAGGCAAGGCTAGCTCACCACCTTTAGGTGTGGCTCCTGACAGCATTTTATTTGTGTGTTTTGACAAGGATTTTTGCAAAAAAAAAAAAAAAAAGTGCCATTTAAATGTGATTTTTTTTGGGGGGGAAAGTAAGACAGAAAACAGTTTTTGCAAAATGCCCCAGTTCATGTGGGGACAGCCAATTAGAAACACCAAAGCAGGTGTGGCTGTTTACCACTTACCTCCAGCTAGCACAGTGTCACTACAGAATATTTCATACTGCACTGCTCAACAGTGCAAAATAAATAAAAACTGGGGGATTACTACAGTTTCTGCACTTTAAAATTGTTCCTTTGGTACTTAAAACACAAAAATACAACATGTTGCAAAATGCTTTTAAGAAAAAAGGCCGAGATGGAAGGTGACGTTCCGTCATCAGCAGTCCCATCTGATCCCAACTTCGACCAAGAACTTTGCTGTCAGTTATGTTTACTTAGATTTAGGCATACAGAGATAAGAAACAAGGTTATGTGACCAGATGAGTCTTTTATCTCTTTAATTTAAATGCAGGATCCCCGGCAGCTCTGTTTTTCCAGCATGACTTGAGTTCACTTGTACCCATGAAGGGTCACTGCAAATCTATACTAAGTCGTCCATCCATCTTCTTATCTGAGGTCAGGTTGCAGGGGAAGCCTGACTTCTCTACTTAAGCTGCTAGCAGCTTAAGTAGAGAAGTCAGGCTTCTTTTTCCTTGACCACTTCTTCCACCTCATCCGGGGGAATGTGTTCCCAGGCCAGCCAAGAGACAGTCTCTCCAGCATGTCGTAGGTCTTCCCTGGGGTGTCCTCCTGGGGAGAACAGCTTTTTTTTCCTCTGTGAGTGATGTGAACCACAACCCAGCTCAACTGATTCCTTATGGGAAAGTGATTAAATCGGAACACCTCTTGTAAAAGTCTTACTGGGACCAAATCATGTTATTTGTGCCAATGCAACATTGGTTCGAACAACTTAAATAAATTGAATCATACCCAACTTTCCAGAGGTACATCCGATATGAATATATTTTTGGGTGAAATCAACTTATATAACTGTAATTCATACCAATCCTATTCACACCCAACCTTAATAAGTATGTTGAATCAATCCTAATACATGAACCCAACCCCGTTATATGAAGTTGGAAAAAGCTGAAATCTTTCAGCCATTTGATTCTGTGTAAATACCATCCATGTTTTTCATGTTCAAACAAGTTATTGTTTAGAGAGCATTGTCTGCTTTCTCAGCAAGCAACTGTTCATCAATTGCGCATTGTCAAAACCTTCTAAATATAAAATAATTATGTGTGTGCACATGCAGGCACATTTATTGCTGTTAAACAAACAACATTGTTTGACGTCCTGTAGTGAGTTTTAGTATTTTCAGCATTTTCAGCTGGCACACACCTAAGCAGGAAAACATCATCTGGCAAATCCCTCCACACATCCTCATCCCAGGGGGCCCTGGTGTCTAAATAAACATTACAGCAGTCTCAATAGGGATTAGCCTAATGTGCAGCGGTGCAGCACCACTGATATGTCGCTTTAATTGTCCCTTAAATTAAACACACAGCGGGTTATCCTCAAATCTCATAAAGCTCATAATCCTTCCTCACTCTCTATTTCCCTTTATCAATCAGTGATAAAAAGCTCCATGTAACCACTTCTTTTCTACTGAATTTTCCCCTCACACCTCAGCCTGGAACTTGAGACAAAGTGTAACTGATCACATGTTTGCTCACATGCCATTTTTCATCTGTGAAGGTAACTTATTAGCCAATTAGGAATGATGAAAGCACACAGTTCTGGAGTCAGTGATTACTGCCTCTGTGCAATGATGAAATTTATCATTCCTACTGAGAAGCTGAGCGCACACACTTCCTCACATGGTGGCGGGTTTGTGGAGGGAGAATCAAAGCGACAAAGCCATTCATACTTTTCTTCTACCTTCTATATGTTATATTCACTTATATTACCATGTGGGCATTTTCCTGTTACTGGGGCCATGTGGCATGACACAGGACTGATGCAACCGATGAATTAGGGTCATAGCCTCTCAGAGAGCTGAGAGCTCAAAAAGTTTTAAGTTAGGAGAAGTCAGTTCAGTTTGGTAGATTTCCACCAGAATGTATGATGAGACAGCAGCAACCAGGCCCTGTAAGGATGATCAAGGTATGCAAGAAAGCAACAAGCACAGAGTACGCCCCAGTACCAGTGTGTTTGAGTTTTTGATCATCATGTTGACTTTGAATGCCTTCTGAGCTGCTGCATATTGCCCTTACACACAATCAGCACCTCTTACAACATGCACAGCATTCTGACTATAACCTCTGATCTAAATAAGACAACAGTGTTTATGATGTGTACACTGGGTGCAGATAAGATTTTCTATTCACATTTCTGTTTGCATTACATTATGTCCTCATTTGCAGTTGCAAATGTAGGCAGAAATGGCAGTTTTGGGCCACTTTAAAGCATCAGTCATATTCATATGTCCTTGAACCATGGAGAATCAGCCTGCTTTCTCCCTGCCCCCTGAGGTGTGTCTTACTTTGTCTGCTCTGAACTTTACTGGTGTTGCCAGATTTTATGGCAGATACATGCTGTATAAAGATAAGCCCAAAACAAGCAACATATAATACAAGCCAAAACTGCTTATAATAAGCAGACCTGGCAGCTCTGGCGTTTAGAGGATGTGTTGTCAAGCAACAGAATGTGAAATCAGAGATGATAGATCCTCTTGTATTACGATGCGTTGGTACGATTTTTGGATACTCTGAAAATACCTACACAAAGCAGGTAGGATCTATGTATTCCGCACAGTTAAAGGTGTTCAGGACATGATAATTTCTAGTCAGTTATTAATTCTGGGCACCTCTAGATTAGTTATATGTTTATTCTTCTGTAGTGGTATTTAAAAAAAATCCAAAAACCCTACTGATCACAAAAATAGCTTCTTTGATAAAGATAAAGATAAATCTATCTTTGAAATTTTCTTTGCCAAGATAATTAATCCTTCAAGCAACCCTTCATGCACTTTTCCAAAAACCTGTATTCTTATTTTATTATTACAGTCCCTGAAGTCTGCATTCCTTTGTTGACTTTGCCAGTACTTCTACTCTGCAACTTTACACATCACGTAGGAATAAAATCTACAGTTCATGCAGACCTGACCCAAAAATGCTGACAAAATGCTCCGAATGTACCTTTAACAAACACTGTAACTGAAACTTTAATATTACTGGTCTGGAAATTCCTACAGGATGGATATCGTTGCATCAGCATCTGGAGACATAAACCAAAATAACAGATTGTTTATTAAGATCTTACCTGAGCAGTGATGAGGAAAGGAAGTCAAATGACAGACATGTAAAAAAACAGAGAGAGAGAGAAGAGACAAAATCATTAATCAAAAGGTCAAACCGTGCACAAACTCACTCCAGGAGATAAAATCCTTCACATGAAAACATCCCATTGAGTTTAACGAGGCGCCCGTCACCCCAGCAGGAATGTATAGTGCTTAGTAGGCGGACACACAGATGCTGAAGGGCCTCACTTGAACCCAATGATGCTTACAACTTGGGCCGCCTCAGTCATTAGCCATTACACCTGTTTTTGAAAGGTCGATGAAGCAGCGATCCCAGTCTGTCACATCCTGTGTCATAGCACCCGTCCTTCACAGGAAGCCTGACTTGACTGGGCCAATGATTTTACTGTTTATTTAGGCTGATAGCATAACTGATGGTGTACAGGCGTAGACACATGACAGCAAATTTGATCTGAATCATGTGATTGTTCATATTTACACAGGTTGGGAGCAGCTGCAAGTCACAAAGAGGTGAATTACCGCCATTCATCACTGTAAGTGCTGCACACTCACCAGATGAGATGCAACCTGAATGAATGACTGATGTATGTACTGTAGGTCTCCCTGTGAATCAGTGGCTTTCTTTTTGCCTTGAAGTCGTATTGGTTTAGATTCCTCTTTTTTATGATAGCTTTTCAGCATCAGAAGGATGATGCGACAAGGCAGGATTGAAGGGATATATTCCTTAAGAGGGTTTTGTCAAACAAAGATGGGTAGGGAGGTAAGAAGTGCTGACAGGGGAATATTATTTGATTAAAAACTAATAGAATGGGCATTGGGCAGCTTTTATCTGGGCAGAATGAGAATTATTAATGCTTACTCAGACAGGAAAAAGCACGTCCAACAATCTCTCACTTGTCAAATGAAGCGGAAATAAGAACTTCTAGATCACAGTTGTGCTCAATCTCACTTCTGAGATGGGAAGTCGGAATCTTTTAGGTGTTTTGACAAACACAAAGCTTTCATTATGAAATGAGCTGAAATTTTAAATAAACTAAATTGTATTTACAATGCATTGCATAGTTAATGAATGGCAGTGACCCAGCTAAAGCCAAGTCTACTTTAAACCTTACAGCCTT
This sequence comes from Melanotaenia boesemani, assembly GCF_017639745.1. Classification (NCBI taxonomy): domain Eukaryota; kingdom Metazoa; phylum Chordata; class Actinopteri; order Atheriniformes; family Melanotaeniidae; genus Melanotaenia; species Melanotaenia boesemani. The sequence continues at coordinate 34,512,338 of NC_055686.1, read as the reverse complement.
ATAAGTGCTTTAATTTACAAAGGATTGGCGTTAAAAAGTAAAAAACAAGAAAAGAAGAAGGTAAGATGACCTCAAAGCAGAGAATTGATGCAGACATATTTATATTTATAATATGTGAGAAAATAATTGAATGTGGAAAATAGAAATGGAAATATTTGCATTTGTCATCACATCTGTAATTACCGTATAAAATACACTTGACTGAATAGATATTTGTGTTAACATGTAATTTAACAGATATACCCAATAATGAGGCCAGTGAGTTTAAAGTTTAAAGTGTTAATGTGCTTCAAGCTGACTGATATGCTGAAGCCAGAAGAAACGTAGCTCCGGGACAGATTTCTTAACAAAGGCGTTAAATCTGAATTTAGGAGGAGGATTTTCTTTATGTTACTTTCCAGCCAATTTCTGGATGTTGACAGACAAAATAAGCACTATCCTTGCTTCCAGTTTGTAGACAGCTTTAGGGAATGCAATCTTCGACTCAGTGTAATTCACCCCCAAAAAAGTTCAGCTTAAGTTCACCATGAGCCACAATCTCCTTCACTCCCATTCCCACTCCATTTCCCCTCGTCACACAACCCCTCTCAAACAGCCATGTCGGCTCTAAAATATTAAACCAAACACAGCCACCACTTGCCCTCAAAAGCCAGACAGAAAAAAGAAAGTTGCTTTATCTCGACATGTTGTATGTCACACAAAATAAGATTCTTTTGAGGCAGAGAAAAAAGAAAAAACATCAGTTGCGTACAAAGATATGCATGATGTATCAGCCCAAAATGTCATCTGAAATACCTGCTTTTGCTCAAATTGTTGAATTAACATTTCACAAATTGGTTGCTTTCTTTTGCTGGGCTCAGCCCAGAGATAAAAGAAACTCTCAGACATTTGAATTAGTTTTTCATTTTTTTTTTTTAAATCAGTTTTTACCATCAATCAAGCCTGCTTATTCTCATGCGGAGCCACTTATCCTCTGTACAGTTAAGAAACTGAGTCACAGGGGGCTGAACCCTATCCCAGCGATTAACAGGCGAGAGGCAGGGTTCACCCTGGACAGGTCTCCAGTCCATCGGGCCAATACAGAGAGACAAACAACCACTCACACTCACTTCTAGGGAGAATTTAGAGTGGCCGGTTAACCTAACATGAATATTTTTCAATGGTGGGAAGAAGCTGAAGTACCCAGAGAGAACACACACAAACATGGCAAGAACAAGCACAAATCTACCCACTTTTGTAAAATGACAGAAAAAGCCAATAGCACTGCTGGGAACCCTGCAGCTGGGGAGAACAAGCATGGAAAATGTGTGAAAGTAACAAGCAGCTCATTAATCTCTGGCTTTGCAGCCATAGAGGTTGATCAATTCTCATATGCGGCATCTTTGTGTATCTCTAAGCAACATGTAAACAAGTAACATGTGAGGTGTCTGTTGCTGTTTATTTGTTAAACATATGCATGTTGTGAGCACTTGTTTGGGGTCTTCTGCTGAATGAAATGGAAACCAGGTTGATAAAAGTTGAAAAAAGCAGATTTAACTTCAACACTGCTCATGCAGTTCTCATTAGCTTCCTCTCTTCTAGCTCTATTAAAATCCTTCAGAAGGCAGCTGATCTCTGCTGACAACTCTAACAGCTGTATTATACAAGAAAGGTAAGCTGCTGTATCAGCATATGAGTGCAGAAGCAGATATCCAAGGACAATTTGGCTTTAATTCAAACAGCACTTGAACATTTAAGGAACCTCCTCCTCTGAATTTAGCAGTTTCTTAGCTGTACAGACAGGGGGGATATGCCTTAGACTCTGCTTTAAATTTGAAGATGTGCCAACAATGTTCATAGCTTATTGGAGAAGTGATTCTTTATCGTGGTTCAGACACAGAAACTTGCAGACAGTTGCTGCTTTGCTCACAGGCCACTTGAAGTATCTAGCTGTCTAGCTGAGTAAAAGTTTCTAAAATGTTTGGAAGGGTTTAATTTTTGTTCAACTTGAATGGATGCTGATGGAAGCAAGGGGTCACTGATGTCTTCACCAGTCATACAAAAAAAAAAAAACATTAAAAAAAGGCAAAATAGTTTCTATATGGCAAAATGAAAAGACAAAGCTGAGGCTTACCTGAAACAAAGTGAGGGCTGAACCATATAAAACTGGATCACTAATCATTAGTATAAGCTGTGTTATAAAGTGATGCATTAGAGGAAAGCTGAGCTTCAGTTTTGCAATTCAAGCAAACCATGAATCCATTATTTTGAATAAGCATTACTATTAAATTTTGGCAGAGGAGCAGCCAGTCAGATGGCAGACAACAATACTAAGGAAGTTTTCACATTATTTTTAGTTTGTGGGTGAAAGAACAAGAGCAATTGCAGTGAAACGTATATTGTACTGCAACTATAATAAGTGTTTGTCATCTGCAAAGAACTTTACTTCAGATTTGAGGAAGCAACTAGGCTAAAAGAAGATCTACAACATGTGTGAATCCATCAGTCCTACAACCGAAACTAGAAATAGCTCACTTTCAGCTCAGCTAAATTTGCTTCACCAGGCAAAATTAATAAACATGTTGCTAGTTAAGTGGCTTTCAACTCCAGAGTGTGCATTGATCTAATTATTAATAAAACCTCTAGGATTTCTTAACCTATACCCAGTGAGCGCCACACACTTGATATTTATTTTATTTGTAAAGTAACTATAAATAAATTGCTGTAAAGTGCTCTGTACCTTCTGTTGAATTGGCTTGTAGTGTTTTAGTTAATAAGCCATAAAAATACAAAAGATGATCATTTACATTGAAGGGTAAACAATGGCTGACTTTATAACAAAAAAGCACAAGGTATGGGGCAGGGCTGTTTATATTTGGTAACACAAAAATTCTCTAAATATCAACTTTTCTTATAACATTATGTAGTGTAACTAATTACTTATTGAAGGCTATAATTCTGTACTCTACCTTTTAAAGTAGCTTTAAAAATATTTGTAAATGACCTGTACTTACCAAATTACCTTGAACATTTTCATTCAAAAATAAACACTCAACTAGTACTTCCTGTTATAAAAACCATGTACTCTACTTACATTTCTGATAGGGCCTGAAGAAACCCTGGTTTATGAAGACATGTTGAAAAAGCTACAGTATCTATCCACGATCATTCTCACGTCTACACTTGAATATATTTAAACTAAGCCATTATTTGAGCTTGTTTTTGTTTGATGGTCCTGAAAAAGGAACCAATGCTACAAGGTTTATAATTCCTTTAAAACAGCAAGCTCACGCTCAAACATCATTGCAGAGTAAACTGCAGGTGCAGCTCAACCTTTAACTACAGTAAATACATATGGATGTTTCATGAAAAAACAAGACAAAAAGGAAACTCTGCACTGCATTAGCATCAGGTTACACTGGTGGGAAGTGCATCTCTCTTGGTTGAAATATGACAAATGACAAACAACAACAGAATAAGCCCAGAGGGAGAAAAAGTTAAATTGATCAAACATTATTATTGCCAGCCTAGAGTCCACTATTTATTTTTCTCTCTGGTTCTTTTGCCTGAAGCCGGAGGCAAAACAAGGTGCTTTACAGTTAAAAAAAACCCAGCTAACAAAGGCAATGCTCATCATTGACTAAAGGCCTCCTCTGGTGACATCTGCAGCTTTTGTTTCAAAAATAAATTGCAGGAATATTCCCTGACTCAAATTAAGCACAATGGCTTGTGCTCTCTTGAGAAGATAAAATAAATGGCTGGAAAAGAGGTCAAAGGAAAAAGAGAGCAAGTTATCGACATGCCATTGCCACATGCTGTTACGGATACGTATTCTGATATTAGCAAAAAAAAAGTGCTTTAAAGTAATACCACATCATCTGTCTTTGAGCCTGTTCATTAAGTCCTGCTTGGCATCAGAAAACATGTGAAAGGGGCTTATTACATGGACACTGTAATAAAAAATAATGCTCTTTAAAGTAGACAATCTCATTCACCATCCAGGAAGTGTATCTGAGGAAAATAAGCTTCATTAGCATTATCTTGAAAATACTCATGCATGAGTCACAATGTGCAAGTTAAATGATGTGTGTGAGCTTTAAAGCCTGATTTGTCGAATGAGTTGAAATTACATCTATTACTTTATCATTGGAGTAGTTATTGTGAAGCAATTTGTCATCTAAAGTTTTTAAATGTGCTATCTATCTATCTATCTATCTATCTATCTATCTATCTATCTATCTATCTATCTAGCTCTCTCTCTCTCTCTCTCTCTCTCTCTCTCTCTCTATATATATATATATATATACCACTACCACCAATACCACTGTCAGGCACTGTTGACATGATGTTTCCATGCAGAACAAATGTTAACAAACTTAACAAATCAGACGGGAAGAGACGGCATAAATGTTGCACAACAAGCAGATTTTGCATTAAGAGACTAAATAATTTAAATAAGATTCAGCATCACAAACAGAACATGGAGGTCTATAAAAGTTCAAGTTGCTGTGGAGCCCCTTCCAAAGCCGTTGTGGTTTTGTTCACCCAAAACTTTGTTAATGTGTAAACATGAGTCCACAACTCAACTTATTGTTCAAGGTTCGTTTATGCTTCATTTACCAATGTAAATAGGTTTTTCTTTTTAAAATATCACTGTCCCTATATTTCCATAGATAATAGATAGATGGGCGAGGTACACACAAGGCCAAACAGTAGTAATGTTCAATGCACACTACAAACACCAGCTTCCTGTGCTCTATAAGCTCGATGATACATGTAATAGCAGTAATATGATGCAGATACTGACCACAGCCTGCACTTGTCAGCACTGCTGGAAAACATTTCTATTCTCCTCTTCAAACGCTTTCCCCCTATCTCACTTTTGCATGAGCACATATGTTTACATGGAGGTCAAAAACTGACAAAAGCTCCTTCTGTCCCCTCAGTGCATGACTGTGTGTGCAAAGACAAAGGAAGCTTATCACACTCCCTGACAGCTGTTGCATTTCTAAATACACACCCCGCCTGTCTGATTTACATCTGCAGAGGGATGTTTGTGTGTGTGTGGGTCATATGGGTCATATTTCTTCCTCTTAGACACAACGTGTGGAGCGTAACACTCATGCACGATAGGAGTGCCCTGCTAGCCTTTCAAGTAGCTTTGCCTCATTGGCGGCATGTTGAACGCACGCTGCACTTATTTTACTGTCTGTCAGGAGAAATCTCTGAACCTTTGACATCAGAGGGAGGTGACATTCAGCATGTAGAGAAGCTGTAACCTGCACAAGCAGTTGTCTGGTTTACACTTTGTTTCAGTCTATAGGTGAAAAATACTGCAAAAATCTTGGTGACAAGCTTGTTCATGATATTTATAACTGTGAAGAGCATTTATTTGTAATATACCACAGACAGAGCAGCTATTAACCTGTTAACGAGAATCAGATGTGGTGCAGTCACCTCTCATTAGCAGTAAGTTACAAATTGCCAGTCTCCGGCTCCTGTCACAAATGATATTTAGTGTGTACCCCCTGTCACAGTTGGTTTTACCTCACGGGCTTCACCCTATGTGTGTAATGAGTTTATGGGTGGCACAGTTTGTAGCAGCGCTATGCGCGGTTGGGATTTTCCTGACCATGAAATTCACTTTGCACTGCTGTGTGACATTTTGGTCTTTGGTGGATAATGCATGGTACACAGGTGGGAGGTAATGTGCAAACAAGTGAGAGGTTTCATCTAATGATGGAAAACAACATTAGTTTTTGGGTGGAAATTAGTGCTGATGTTTGGCAATGAGAGCACTCAACAATCTGCTGCCACATTATTAATGTTATTAATGGGAGCAAACTACATACTCAGAGCAAATGTGTAGTGCCTCAAATATGAGTCACAATCAATCAAGTGGAGAGGTTTAAATTATCATCATAACAACATTCAATGCAGCTTGAGTAAAAACATGTACATTAGTCTGGTTTGACCAATTAATTAATACTTTTTTATTAAGAGTTATCACCTCAACATGTTATTGCGTAATGCAGTAATTAATTGACTCCAATGGGATTTAATCACAGCCTTGTTAACTGTTGCCCACTGGTTCTAAATACACAAAAACACCAAGTCTGCAAGGAGGGGGGAACCAGACTCGTGTTGAGATACGCTGATACACAGCATGCATGGTCATTTCTGCCTCTAACTCCACCATATCTTCACTCCGTCCACATACTGAAAGAAGCCTGTGCTCTGAAACGTAGTAATTCATATTGCTGACTTGTTACCTTCTAGGAAATAAATACTGAAATGTTCACCTTCTTTGTCATTAATATTTGACTGAAACCTTCCCTGCAATAATTTTTTAGAAAAATGTTTTACATGCAATATTTGACATCTACAGACATATACAATCATCCTTTTTATTTTTTTGTAATATTTTACTATTTATTTTAGTTTGACATATTCTTTTAAAATTTTATATGTTTTTGTATTTCTATACTAAGATTATTCTGTTGAGGTATAGCTGTATCATTTTCTTTATAAGTACATCATTGAGGCAAATTTAGTAATTGCAGTATGTATGTATATATATACTAGGGCTGTCAAATTATTAAAAGTCTTAATCAGATTAATTACAGCTTTCAAATAAATTTATCATTATTAATCGCAGCTTTCAAATAAATTTATCATTATTAATCACAGCTTTCAAATAAATTCATCATGATTAATCATAGCTTTCAAATAAATGATCATGATTAATCATAGCTTTCAAATAAATTGATCATGATTAATCACAGCTTTCAAGTAAATTGATCATGATTAATCACAGCTTTCAAATAAATTGATCATGATTAATAACCAATCATGACTATGCCTGAAACTTGCTGCTTTTTACTGTTATGTAATAACTGTTATGTATCAATAAAAAAAGCAAATGCTTACAAATATTTCATAAAATGACCTCCCCTTGGTTAAACGTCGGGTGTCCAAGGGTCAGTAAATGCAACATGTAAGGTACTTCTGTATGTTGTTCTAAATCACCTCTAGGTGTCCACTGCTGTGGACAAAACGCATGAGAGGGTTCATTTTAAATGAACAAGAGTTATTTGAATAATTACTGTATAAAAGAAAAACTGCTGTTAATTTGTAGCTCATTTGTTTGAAGTGTCTGAAAACCAAAAGTTACTTTGTTTTGAATTCATGTAGCAGTACCACAATAATATAATAATATTAGTTGCCAGATACTAATTATAATTTACATATAATATAGGAAACTACTGGATGCATAACAGCAGAAATATTGCTATGTGCTATAGACCTGTTTTTTCTTTCTAATGTAATACAGCAATAAAATTAAAAGAGTTTTTTATGTTCTGTTGTTAGTAAATAAAATACCAATTTTACTTTTTGTTAATACAATAATTATTATCAATGCAGATATGTTGCAACACCTCTAGAACACGTTAGATAAATTACTGTACACTCATCCACAGCGGCAGCATTATTTTTAAATTTGCAGATGGCACTGCTGCAGTGGGGTTGGTTCGTAATGATGAGGCAGGAAGTCCTGAGGCTCACTTCCTGGCTTCCATTCAATTTGGTTATTTAAACAAGAGAAAAACATAGAAGTGGAAAACTATATTATTTGGATTTTATATCAAAGCTTTATTGATATTGAGCTTTCAAAAATCCCAGGCTTGCTTAACTAAGTCAAATTATTTCATTTCATAAAAAATCTTTCAACTTCCAAATATTTATGGATTGGGTGGGTGATATTTTTAACCTCTTTTTAACCCACTAACACAAACATTTCAAGCTTAAACTGGAGGCAAAAAGTTGCTCAGATTCCCCCTTGACTGCACTTTTAGAGAGGTTAATAGCTTCACTTTAAAAGCACATGGACAGCAATTTCACAAATGTTAAATGTGCACAACATAGTTTATTCATGCTGTCACATTTCTCCACCAGCAGGGGTTCAAACTCAACTTTGACTTGATGGTGCGTTAGCGATTCTGCACTCTAAATCAGACATTGAGACTGTTTTTATGTCCTTGTACCTTTTTCTGTGAAGGTGTTGTAGGGCTTAGTAGGAAAGGTTGATCAGAAGGAAATGAGGGGTGTGAAACAATGGCAGCTTCACACTGAGATATTTTTGCAGAACAATGGCATGTCTAGTGCTGACTTTGAATCGTTGCCTGACAAAAAAACATGCTGAGTTCCCTAGAGGGCTGCAATCAATTATTCAGGGGTGGCTTCTGTGTCATTACTGTGCCATTACTTTCCACTTGACTGCGGATGTTGGGAACAGAATATGGCAGATTTTAGTGGAGAGGAAAAAGTGTGACAAAGATAACATTTCCTCCAAACATTTGGAAGAAGCCCTGCTAAAATCACCTGTACAGCTTTTTTAAATTCACGATGGCTTTCAATATACATATAAAGTATTTAATAGAGTAAACAATGTCTTTGGTTTTATACTAGTTAGAGTTCATTCTCTTGCAGAGTATTGCGGCTGGTAACTGATGTAAATATGACCTAAACTTGGCCTCTTTGTAATCTTAACCTAATCACAGCATAGTGAAGACAACACTGGTGAAGATCATGGTGCCAAGTCTGTAATTTCTTCACAACAGCTCCGTGGAGAATCTCTACCATCTGTTAGTAACTCTTGAAAAAATCTATACTGTAGTGGACTGAGGGGGGTGGGGCTGCTGAGCATTGACATTTTTGCCACTGTTATAACTGAGTATTACTTTCTAATTGTGATTCTAATTTGTGGTTCTCCAGGTTTAAATGGTTGAAAACAATGCTAAGTCTACAATGAACAACCTTGACTCAGGGTTCTTTAGGAAGCACTGGCAGTAAGTTTGCTCCACACCAAAGAGCACTGAATCAAAGCAGTTAAATTATCACTCTTGTACATGACTTAGTGCTGCTGTCAAGCTTAAAGAACAGCCAGCTTGTCAATGAATACGTTGTTCTAGTTGTACATATAACATATGAGAACGCTGTCCTGTTACACCTGATTGACTAATGTTTTATTTAAGAGTTAAGTGAGAAAATGCAGCATGGGTCTTAGGAAAGCTGTCTGGATTAAATTAGTCAAATCAACGAATCCAGCTGACATTTTTTAAGTCTTCCCTGAAACTCATACATCACGTAACCCCCCGTGGTTTAAGTACACGCAGTAACAACATACCCCCACAGAAATGATCGTAATGAGTGTAGACGTGGTTATTTTTTTCTGCTGCTCTAACTGTGAAAATGTTTAAACCACCTCTCTTTAGAGGAATGAAAATAGAAGCTGATCAGATCAGCTGACATTTTTATTCCGATTGGATGTTTGTGCTCTGTGTTAATGCAGCTCGTGCTCTATATGAAAGTCAAAAAGACTAAGACTAAAAGCAGCACCGTGTGGTGTAAAATGAGTATTTTTACTGCTGACCTGACAAAGTTGTAACAGCATTGATAAGGGTAACTGTCAAACTTGAACATTTCATGTCATCATCCCAGAATGTACTTTCTTCATTTAAGGTATGCAATACATGTTGAAGATGTTCAAATATTGACAGATTTTTATGTGTTTTTAACTTCATACCCATTGTGGGGATGGCGAAACAGTGGGCTGGTGACACGTACGGGGGTCAGGGCATGGACGGGTATAATCATATGATTCATAAATAATAGCTTATGAGTGGAGTGGTGAAAGTTGTGGGGGGACAGCTGCAGAAGAGAATACTTATCTCTCAGCTTTGAAGCAGCACAACAGGACAGATAGCAGACTCCCATGCACACACACACACACACAGATACAGACGCAGGGAACGACATTTAACACAGATAGTTTGTTTAATATTCGGATAAAAGAGCACACACACATATACAGCCTCTAGGCCAGACCAGACCGGTTTTTCTAGGGCGGAGAGTGAAGTATAAAGTAAGATAGCACATCCTGAGTGTTCAGACCCTGCTTGGATCCCAGAGTGCTTGTTCCTGACTTGAGTTAAGAGTTTCCAGATATATCTGCGGGGAGTTGCTCATGTAACCTTTTTTGCTTCTAAATAAAATTATTGGGAAAAATTGGAATCGATCTAAAGTGGTTTTGTCTCCATCAGCGGACCCGGGAGAATCTGAAGATTCCAACACCATCAGCCGGCCAAATGTGGGTTAAAATTCATATAGGCAGGTGTAAATGAAAACTTGCTTGAACATGAGGATGACTACAAGAAAAGAAAGGAAGTAGAAAAGAATGTCGACTACGAAAGGCGAGGCGGGACAAAGAAAAAGAGGATGTTTAATACAAAATGGCTTCTGGGTTTTTGGCAGCTGGCGTTTGACCAAGGATTAAATTGTGTGACTATGTTCATTTTGTCTATTCCAGGTATAGTTGTTATAGAATTATTTAGATCAAACAAAGAGTTTTTTAAGGAGTTGTAATTTTACCTTGACGTGTTTAGACTGGAACTTCAGTCTTTTTCGGAAACATCATCCGAGCTGGCCATGCCGCCTGTCGGATGATGGTCTCTGCAGGACAGAATCCCATTGTGGGATAGTGTGAAAGCCCCCTTATCACGGCTGATGGAGTTCTTGGCTCGCCTCCTGATTTCTATGGTCTCCTTGATCCAGCATTTGAATTTGTTGTTCTCTGATCTGATGATCTTTGCATTGTCCCAGTCCATGATATGGTTGTTTCTTTTGCAGTGGTCTGATGTGGCTTATTCCAGGTTTACTTGTTCTGGTTCTGCTTTTTCTTTTTCTTGTGAGTCGTCCTGTTGTTTCCTTTTCACGTTCTTTGTTGTGTTTGTTTTTTCATGTGTTGAATCCCTGCCTCTCTTATGTATGTTTTTTCACATATTTTCCGTGGAATTTCATGTATTATGTTGCATTTTTGATCCGAGTCAATCTTATCTTTTGTGTGTAGCAAGAGCTGGTGGAGTTTTATGTGTGGTGTTGCTATTGTATTGATTTAGTGTTTTCTGTATGCGTTCACTGAGTCCCCTGTTGTATGGAATGGTCACCATGTCCTTGTTGCTGTTTTTGTTTTTTTTGTTCTGTTGCCTTCATGTTTGTCTTTGTTACTGACTTGCTGTGCTCCTTTGATTGTGGCTAACTTTGGAAATTGTCAGTGCGTATCTTATATGTTCTCCTTCATCATGTCTGACCTCCTCCTCGGTGATGATACTGGCCCGTTCATCAAGTATCCTGACTACAGAAAGTGTGTGTTATGGGGTGTTCCAAAGTCCAGAGAAGGTATTGGTTGGTGTGTGTGGGTTTTCTGTATACTGTGATTTTTATAATGCCGTAGTCTTTGTGCTGAATTTTCATGTCCAGGAAGTTTATGCTTAGTTTCCTCTTCATGTGTGAATTTGATGTTTCCAGGTAGGGACCACAGAAGTTCCAGTCAAAACATGTTAAGGTAAAATTACAAGCCCTTAAAAAAAAAGAAAAGTCCTTGTCGGATCAAAAGAAGAATAAAGAATAAAAATGTAATGTACTGTAAGGACTGCCTCAGTTACACACAAAATGAAATAAAATAAAATAAGATAAAATAAATTATTTAATTGTTGGAAGAAATAATTTTCTAATAAAAAGTTGAAGACTGAAAAACCTTGTCCAAGGTCAACTGGACAGATAGAAGAAAAAGACTTCCAAGACAGGTGGAGGCGGGCTGGGACGCATTTTTTTGCATTTATACAAGCAAGAACTGGGAAGGTTACCTTAATATCTGACCTGTCCTACTGTTTTGTGACCCTTCCATTGGGGTACCAATCCTACTGATCTGACCCAAAAGAGTGGAGCTTGACACACTGCAATCTATTGATTAATTGGAAAAAAAAAAAAAAAAAAAAAAAAAAAAAAAAAAATGGAATGGCTCTTTTTTTTGGGTAAACAGATGTTGTTTTTTTTTAAAAATTATTATTAAATCTCCGTTTAAAATGGTGTCACAAATCAACGGCAAGGCGGAAGGACACAAACTACTGGATGACCACCATTCTGCTCTTTGTTTCTGAGTCTTGTTTTGCTTCGACTTTAAGGAAGGTGTTGCGCTACGATGGTATCATGCCCATTACGTAGCTGAGGCATCTATCGCTATCCAACTGATGCTCCGACTCTCAGGTAAGGTTAAAGTTGGCTGTAATGATGCAATAAGATTACATTTACAAACCATATCCACACCCTAACTGTCCCATCCCAACCTGCACCCACTGGTGGAAACGAGGCTATAGAGGCCTGAATATATGTAAATAGAAAAGAGTCATTTGGACACATTAAGTGCTATCAGACTTATCAGTTGAGGTTATTTTCAAGTAACCTTAAAGTCTGGGTTACATCAGAAGATGGGAGATGGAAATAATCTCTGTAGTCCCATGGAACTACTCACTGACTATTTAGTGAAAGCAGCTGGTGCACCAACCACTGAAATGGCCCCAGACACATGTAAGACACATGTAAGCCCTGCAGTGTTTCTGTTCAGTAATGTTTTCATGCTTTTTTATTTTTTATTCATTAATATTTATTAAGGTAATTGTACCTGCATGTTCTCTGATCACAGTGAAAGCAATGAGAAGTAGAGAAAACAATGCTGCATGCGAAGGGAGGGAAAACCGTACGTAACCTGTTAAACTTTTGTTTGAGTTATTTTTTTCTACTATTTTTCTCAATAGCCATTCAGTCATGTACATACACAATATTTACAGACATACTAGTTTTAATGTTTAAGTGTAATTAAGAAGAGAAGAGAATAAAATTAGAAGAGTTTATTTGAGAACGTCCAATAACTGAGCTCTTACTTGTCAAAAAATTGTGGATGGTGCAGTGAAGCTAACAAGCAGTCATCAGTTTGGGTTTGTTGAGCCAGATATTAGATGCAGGGGATGGTTGTGAATTAGAGATCCAGCTGCAACCACCTGCCACTCAAAGCAGCCATGCGCTTAATTCGTTATAGCTTTAAGCCTTCATGCATTTTAAAAGGTTGCGTTCCATATAAATCCACGTCCCTGACACCTGTCATGAGTGGGTTAATGCATTTGATTTAGAGAGTCTACTGTCTTTTCAAGAGGCATTGCATAAGTGATACATTACTATCAGTTTCTGCTGGCAAGCACTGGGATTTGCACTAGAATTGGCAGGTCTCTGGCACAGCCCCTCTCATCAAATTGATCAAAGGTGGCCGACCACTGGCACCAACAGTAAAGTCACAGATTCACAATGGAGACAAATTAGCTAATTATAGCAACGATTTCACAAAAGAGTGTCGAGACCAGGTAATCTATCACAATTGGAATAAGAGATATATAACCCTTCAGCTTTTGTTGGCCTTCACAGCTGAAATGTTCATCAATAGTCCCATCCACCCTTATACACAAGGAAAGAGGAAATTGAAAGTGGCTGATAAAAAAAACAATGGGGTAGAGGTGTTTTTACTACAACAAGCTGAAATGATATCACCCTCTGAGCAGCAATAGTTTTGTGTCAAGAATCAGTTGCAAAACTATCCAGCAGAATCTGCCCTCCTTTCGCTCTTTTTATCTGATGCTAACATGACAAATATTGTTCACTGCAGCATTGAATCAAAGGTTAAATGTACTATTTAGCATTTAAATGAGTAACTTGTTTCTTCTAAGATTGTTTAACTCTGATCTATCTGCTTACTCGTTCACAATGTGGGAATCACTCCTCACTCCTTTACTTGTTGTTTTTACTGGCACAAGTTTTTATTTGATTCTAAAGAGCTGACACCAATCCCCAGGGGCAGAGAAGAACAGCGACACCGTTGTTCACTTCCCATCTGCTCAAAGCAAGAGGTTGTGTTTTGGTTTGGAGCTGTTGCATGCTTTCAGATGGGCAGCTGGGCGTCTCGAGATGGGGTCTAATTGGGAAGTGGTGACCTTTTCCGACCAGGAAATACACAGACACACACAGAAGCTGTAAAATCCACATCATCAGACAGAATTCCACTGAAGCGGGACAGACACTGACTCACAGTGTTGTGATTTCACAAAGAAATTAAGGAAGGTGACAGATACTGCAGTGAAGTTAATTTATGATTCATGTTAACACACAAAGGGTAACCCCCCCCCCTTCAATCTCTTTAACTGTAGTGATACTCTACGATTATTCGTCTCTATTTCTGAACCTTCTCTTTCAGCCACTCTGCATTATACATTCCCCTCTCCTTTCATTCCCCTTTACTTCGTGGCTGCAACTATACCTAATACTTCTGGAGGCATTTAAGCATTTTCATTTGAATGGAAAAAGCTGTTTATCGGCTGTAATTTAGGCTAATTTCTACTCCCAGCATCTTAAAGTCAGTATTTTATTATTTAATCTATTTTGAGAGAGCAGGAAATTTTTCTGTCAAGTCTGGGATGTGTTGGATCAGACCATGCAGGGCATGCTGGATATAAAAGCATGATCTTTCATGTACAAATACATGAAGTTAGATTAAATTAAGCTGCTGTAACACTAAATACGATGATGTTAAACCTTGAAACTGGCTTTGGCTGTTGGCCTGCTACACTGCTGCATATTAGGAGTTTATAGCTTATCAAGGTTTCTGTAAGCGAGTTACTGAGGTAAAGAGGGAGCTTAAGTCCCACATGTCTTCTCATGTTTGTTCTACATCTAACTCCCTGGATCCAAATTTCTGAACATTTCAGTTTGATTCAGAGCACATTGCCAGTGTAAAACATCTCAAAGACACCTGACCAGATCTTGCAGATGAAAGTCGTTCTGATGAAATTAAGTAACCTTGTTCTGGATCGAGCTGAAATACAGTTTGGTTTGTTTCAAGTATGGACACATTTTTTAGCACGGTTTCAAGCTGTCGGGAAAAATCACAATAAGTTTTGCATGGAAAACTGGACCAAACTGAAAGGCAGCTACTCAAGAGCCCCTGTAACCGATTGTGAAAAGCCACGAAAAGCTGGTAAAGACACCATCATCATTTTACAACAGAGTGACATCAGGCTACTTCAGCTAATCCCAGCCTAACTGAGTATTGTTCCTAACCATGTCCATCCCTTTATGACCACAGTGGAGCATCTTCTGATCTTCCAGCAGGATAATGCACCATGTCACAAAGCTCAGATCATCTCCACCTGCTTTCTATAACAGGATAATGAGTTTACTGTACTCCAATGGCCTCCACAGCCACCACATCTCTCTATCACAGCCTTTCCAAAATTCACGAATTTCGCATTATCTCAAGAAGCTGATTTTGGGCATGTAGGTTTTTTGTTACAGTGGTGAACCACATCCACCAAAAACCACTTTATCCTCATTATTTATGAAGTTTCTCATCATTTCAAGACTTACATTTAATATTTTTATCATCAGATGTCCAGAAACAAAATCTGAATTTAGCCCTAGCTCAGCAAGAGAGGCTAATTTTTGGCATAAAGGTGCTTTGTCACAGCTGTCAACACAATCCACCAAAAATCATTTTATCCTCCTTATTTATAAAGACTCAGACTCAGTTGTCACTGGGGAGGGGGTCCTGAACTCTAACATATGTTATCCTGGTGGTCATGGATCACAGCCTTTGGGGACCACTGCTGTATCACGTAAATATGGAGCAAAATCTCTTATAAATGTGTCCAACACCTTGCTGAATCTATGCCATGAAGAATAAAAGCATTTCTGAGACCAAAACGGCGCCCAACCTGGTACTAGAAATGTGGACCTGATAAAGTGTCCAGTGAGAGGATGATAAAACTAGGATTCATAGACAGAAAAAAACATGAAACAAAAAACACTACAAGCATTACACTTGCCAGTACTAACTGTGCTTGCTAATGGTAAGTTACCTTAATTAACTCGGCAGTTACATATGCTGCATATGTTTGCAAACCCATTACAGTCGAAAGTAGCTTCTTCCTCATTTGTCATCCAGTTTTTGTTTTTCCAAAATCATGATAAACAGTAAATAATACAAACTCATTTATACTCGCACACACATTCGCACACTCCAAGCATTTCCACATTCATTACAGGAAGGGCAACTTTGCAATCACACATTGTTTTCCAACCATGTTTACAACAGTACAGACAGTCAGACATCATTATGATTGAAATTAAATTAGGTAAATGTGGTCGCTCTGCAAAATGGATTTTAAAATGAACAGCAGAGACCGAGTTCTGTTTAGTTAGTGTTATACTGAGCCCCCACTCACCCACCCCCCAACCACTAGCAGCAAATGTCTGCTCAAACCCATTTATAGCTGCTGATTCAATTGTTTATAAGGTAGAAAAAAAGAGGAATGAATGTGGGGGTAGTTTTTATTATTATTTTATTTTATTTTATTGTATTCATTTATTTATTTATTTTTGTGACAACACAATGATGACTGGAAGACAGACCAATACATTTTATGGCCTTTAGTTAAGAAGCCCTTGTGTTGTTTGAGTTGTAGCCAGCTGAATCATACTTTTCTAAGTGAGATCTATGGCTTATTTAAGTAAAGGAGTAGTAGGAGATAAACTACGCCATTTTAAAAGAAGTCTGTTTGCTGGATATTTCTGTGGCTTGGCAGCTCATTTATTGGCCTCCCAAACTATCTGTCAAACCATTCAGCTATGCTGATTGGCCCTGCAGACAGCAGAGAGACCAAAAAATCAATTTGAAGCCTGAATCTTCACTTGCATTTGATTAAGTGTTTGCATCGCCGGGGAGGAGAAAAAAAAGTCTGCTTTCATTGTGATGCAAACTCAGCTCCACCAAACCAGCTCCCCTCACTTCCATCCATTTTCTCTCTCTCTCTCTGTCTTCTTTCACTTTCTTTTCTTTGCTGCCTTTTTTTAATTTTAATTTTCTTTAACCATTCACTGCTTTTCACCTGTCTCAAGTTTTGGTACCGACTTGGAGGAATTAAATCAGTTTGACCAGTTCTTGTCCAACAGGCACGGAGAGTTCAGTTTGATTTAAGCATGAGAAAAGAAGGTATGCTTAAAATGATTGTTGGAAAAAAGAGTGTCTGCTTGCCCTGATTCCCATGAGTCTCCCTGCTGGCAAAGAGAAGCATCATGGCAACTGCAGCCAGAGGTTAAAGCACCAATTAGCTTCAGTTAATGAAGCCTCATTAGCCTCCACTAACTTACTCCTCTTCCTCTCTCTATTTCACTTCAAACTTTACACTTCTCCATTAGAGCTCATACATACATTCTGCCAGGCCTCACAATACTGAATAATAATAATAATAATAATAATAATAAAGAAATTATATATATTTATATAAAAAAGATGAACACATGACATCATGTTGTATCTTTTTTTTAAGTAAAACTAAAAGAAAATGCAGAAGCAGTGTGTGGAAAACTAAACTTTACTGGTTCCACAGGAATTAGGATGGCAATGTTAATCTATCGCACTGGTTTGCTGGTTTGGAGCTGTGAGGTGTGTGTTAATGCCATGCTGAGGAAGAAAGAGATCAGCAATGATCTTAGAGCAGGTACTGCCCCTCAAACTAGGAAGGGTTATAAAGCCACTTTCAAAATATTTGGAGTTTATCATTCTGCTAAGAGAAATATTATTTAAAGTTGAAAACATTCAAGACAGCTGCCAATCTTTGCATTAGTGGATGTCCCAGCAAGGTCACCACAACAAAAATCCCAAAGTTACAGGTGCAGCTCAGACTCAGGTACACAGGTAAAGTCTGTGGAGCCGGTGCACATCAGTGACGTGCGGTGAGGTTCATGGCTGGTGAGGCCATGACTCCTCTGGAGTCAGATTTACAATTTCAAGTACTGAAAAGTGCATCTTATTTCAATATTCATCCAACAGCATGCAACTACTGGTAATGCTTCATGTGTGTGAGTGTGCCCCCTTGAGGTGAGGCAGAGTACTGCCTGCCTCCCCTGGTAACTTTTCTCTGCACTTTATTGTACGATCAGCAGGAATAATTATCTCACACATACATTAAAGACATCACACAGACTGTACAAAGTCATACTGTATAACAAATATTTCTGTAAAGTTTGTATAGGCGATTTGCTGAGGAACAGAAATGGGCATGTGTCATGCAACCCAGTTTGTATTGGATGTCGCAGTCAGAGGCTCGGCTCGCCACTGCCTCACCCGGGGTTTCTGCCCTGTGTTTGATCGGGAAATCCTCAAATTTACCGATTTTTACTCAAAAAAATGTCAAAAAAATGTTGAGTCGTACTGAAAATGCGTTTTTAACACAAGTCAGTGGAAAATATTCATATTTATTTTATGTACTTTTATCTTTTTTATCATGACAGGTGATACTGCTTCACCTGCCTCTCCTGACTGCACGTCACTGGTGCACATTAAACTTACTGCAGCAACTGAAATAAAACCGTGAAATAAGCACACAATACCAACAGGTAATCTTTCTATAATGACACTGAATGCAGCTTTTTGAGTCATGATGACATTAAAGCTGCAGCGTGAAACAAAATCAAAAATTTGGACGAGCTGCTGCCCAGCAGTGATGATGTCAGCCACCCTCTTCATGCCGCCATCGTCACTGAGCTGCTGTGCAGACAGACTCAGGAAATTCGTCCTACCCAGGCCGTCAGACGCTTTCACAGCACACTGGGGAGCGGTGGAGGGAGGGGGGCACCAAAGCACCACAGATAGTGTGTGAACAGGAGAAAAGACATGTACATGCCACTTGTTGCTGTCACTTTCAACCCTACTTATATTCATTGTGTTTACTTTTTTACCTAACCTTACAATATGTTTCATTATATTTCTATTTTTTTTTATTTATGTTGATTTCTGTATTGGTTTTTTATGCTGCTGATGTAAAAGAAGAGCGATGAAATTAGACGTGTACTCATCAACTCCAATATGATCCATGAAACAAAAATAAAAAACTCTGGAACCCAAATCAATGCTTAAGATCAGATCACAGCATCTTGACTATTTAGTCAATGCAGCTGATTTTTAGAGAACAGAAGCAGTCAGTAACGTGAAGCAACACATGAGCTCAAAAGTGGTTTAATCTATTTAAGCTAATTGTAGTTACACATCAGTAAGTTTAATTAATAGAAATGTAGGTATCTCTGTAAGAACTCCTTTAAAATTCTATTTTTTTTATCTCCCTTTTATTTATTTCTCTTACCCTGCAGCTGCTGTAGGATTTTTTATTTGACGTTGTATCAAACTGGCGAGACCAAGCCTGAGAGCAGGGATGTAAAATGATGGTCAGGTTCTCATTTTTGACTGCGGATTCAGAGGTCATTCACTTTTTCTGTAATCTTTGTTCTTTAATAACAAAATGGGTCAAACTTCAGGTCATAGCAACAACCCACCACCCTCTATTGGGGGGACAGAAGATGATAAAATAAACTGTTACCAAGATCTTCCTTACTCCTGTAGAGTTATGGGCACTCTACGCAGACACACACATAAATCAACATCATTAAATCGGCCCCCTGCTTGTGTTTAACAAACAGGGGAAGCCTCAGAGCGGTAAGCGGTGAAGAGGCTCACATCAATTAACGCAGTGACAGGCGTGTAGGATGAACTTAGGGACAGAGTTGCATTACTCACATCAAAGGGCAGAAGATTCATGACATGCAACGTGTGTGTAATTCAAAACCATCCCTCTGGAAAACATTTTATGTGAGTGTGGTTCATCACAACAGACTCTCATAATGAATGCATTGCATGCTTTCAAGTGGGCTGTATATTATTGGTTGTTATGAAGCAACGCAGCACACGAGGGGGAAAAGAACTGGTTTACACTGGACCAAGTTTTCTGCAGATTTCTGGCTGATGCAAAAGTGTGGAGTTAAAAAATAAACACTTCACCCAATAATGTCAAATAAAAAGAAAAGTTTAGGCACCATTTGTTTTCTCTGAAAAACATATCTCAAACAAAATTTAAACCAAGTCATTGTTTTCTTATTTTTTTTGTTTTTTTTTTTTTGTTGAAAAATGCATGTAGAAGCTCAGGGTTTGTAAGCACAGTCAACATACAGACATTATTTTTTCAGGGCAGCCTCAATTGTCACATTATCAGGCCAAAACACCTACATTTATGGCACCACTGTGCAACAAAAATGCCTTTTTTGCTTTCTTCCAGCTGTTATGTTTGTTCTTTTTAGACAGATATACAACTTTCTTGTTAATTGTTGATCTTTGGCTGCTCCTGATTGGACAAGACATCAGTTTAAAGAAGTACCTCTATAGCTGCACTGGGGTACGAGTTCACAGGCTCCCTGAAAACAGACCAAATTACGCATGTAAAGGATGCAGAAGATGGACGGAAGGCTCTGTATCCACCTTTAATGTAGAACATAACGGAGTCTCACTTCGGCATCCATCTTGCATTCTACCTGTACTCTGAGCTCTCACCAATGAGTAAAGGTCAGTCTGAAGTTGACGCTTGTCTTATTTCTTGCTCTGTCACTCTCTCTTTCTTTTCCTCTTTTCCTTCAAAATTGCTCTCTTGCTTTTCTTTGATGAATCGGCCACAGTGCACAACGTTGACACAGTTTGCTGCGAAACGTAATGCGTGGTACCAGGTGTGATTTCTCAGCCTTGCGACGCTGCTGGGCAGTGTCAGCTCCAGGAGTGTACATAGTAAATGTCATTTTGTTATCAAAATAAGTCAAAAACATACGTTTAAGGTTAGAAAGTGACATAGTTCTACTTTGAGCTAATTGGTTAAAAGTTTGTCAGGAAACGGGTTCATCATAATTTCCAGGTCAAACTAGAGGTCTCTAGAGGTCTCTAAGTAACATAGTAGTATAACAATCTTTTTTAATTACATAGTGGATGGAGTCTCTGAATAAACACCACATTTTTTTGCTGGATTTTAAATGCCTGGAAAACTTAAGTTCACCTAAAGGGTAAGATATCTGTCACAATTTACCTCATAGTTACAAATTACTTGAGAAACTGTTGACAGTATAAGAGAAAGTGCTCGGGGTGCCAGATGTCTAGCAGAGTTTTAAGGGTTAATGCTAAAACATGCCAACCTATCAGCCTGTGCTACGCCCAGAGTTGAAGCAGCATATTTAGTTGCTATCAGATTCACCAGTGGAATCCTCTGGTAATAATTCCCCCCACTTCCAGTAAGTGATTCTGGAAATAAATTTTGACACTTGAATTGGGAGCATTTTATCTAATAAATGCAATAAAAATGATCACCTAAATCACAGTCGAGTTGTAGCTTAAACGGGAAAAACTGCAGTATTGATGTCTTCCCACTTGCCGGAATGTGATGTGTTCACTGGTGTCCTAATTGAAAAAGGGCATCTGGGATGGGTTGTTGTTCACGTGCTGTTAAACTCAGATTACACGCTGCACTGGTGGGTTTTCCCACTTTACTGCCTTTAGTGATCAGACAACAAAAGCAGCAATTAAGTGACTACAAACATGAATACTGTCTGTTTGCTCAGGCTTAGAGACCATGAAATGAGCCCTGGAGAAGCTATCAAAATTCCCAGCTTGAAAAACACCCATAGCAGTTTTTTTTTTTTTTTTTGTTGCTGTTGCTGAGAAATGCTGATTGATTTGAATCCTGCCTTCATGGGTATTTATAATGAGACTTTACGGTGTGTCAGTGACATTTTGGTTGGGAGAGTGTTGCGTCACATGTAAGTAAGATTTATAGTGTGCCATCATAGCAGAATTGAACAAAGTAAAAAGATGGACAGCACACTAGTGCGTCTGTATGCTTTAAAGAGCTTGTTTTCCAGTGAAGAAAACTAATTCTTGGATGAACATGAAAGGGGAAGTATATACTGCAGAGTTGTGGGCTGGTGGAAGTTGTTGCAGAACTGCGTGGGCATCCGGCTGCCTCCCAGCGGGGATTAAAGTCTGGACAAAGACAGCAAAACATTTATTATGTGGCAAATTCTCTTGGTGGCAGTGATCGACTTCCTTGTCTTTGTACGTGATACTTTCAGTTCTTCATGCAATATAAAGTTCCAGGCATCTGAGCTGACACAACAGTTCTTTAGAAGCCACCAAGACGATCAGGAAGAAACTACAGGGAGCAAAGCCCTTTTAGCATGGTACAATCACCACGTCCACTACTTACACTTCAGAAAACAAAAAAGTCCCACAAGTATTAAGAATGTTAAAGAAAACATAAAGCTAAGGTCAGTTTGGTTCAGTGGTATCACAGAACAGATTCTTTATTAAAGGCTTCTCTAAATAATTTTGCAGAAACAGTCTATAGAAACCAAAACCAACACCTTCTGTGGACATGACAGGATATGCTATGAAGTAATCTAATGCTATGAAATCATCCAAGCCGAAACATTTAGCCGGTTGACATTCTGTACAAAAGAGCAATTTCTTTAAACCAGCCCCAGCTTCCGTTACTGTAGTCTGTTAAACAAATTAACATAACACCAGAAGCTGTCTTAGTGTTCTGAAGTCCAACTGGATACTACTACCACCAAATGGTAAATGGACTGTACTTATATAGCATCTTTCTTGTTATATGTTGACCACTTAAAGTGTTTTTACACTACATGTCACATCCACAGTACACA
The DNA here is from genome assembly GCF_017639745.1 of Melanotaenia boesemani. Taxonomy (NCBI): domain Eukaryota; kingdom Metazoa; phylum Chordata; class Actinopteri; order Atheriniformes; family Melanotaeniidae; genus Melanotaenia; species Melanotaenia boesemani. The sequence goes on along the minus strand of NC_055686.1, from coordinate 34,489,889 downwards.
CTAATATTAACTATCACATCCATTCATTTCCTGATAGGCAAATCAGGAGGAAATGTAGGGTTTAGTCTCAGTGCCCAAATAGTCTGGTGAGGTCAGGAAATGATCCCCACACATTTCAGTTGGTAGGAAACTGCTCCTCTACCTACCCATGAGAGAGACTGTGAAACATTAGATGTGAAACCAACTTTCTCTGGCTGCAGTCCTTCCACCCTGATGACATCCAGTCTGACTAGTTAGGTTATGGGGAGATTTTTAGGGGATAGCGGCCCTGGCTTTTAAAATATCATCACAATCTTCCTGTTGGTCACAATAAGAGGACCCTTAAAACCAGTCAAGAATTGGAGGTTAAATTCGCTCATAACAAAATGAAATAAGATTCATGGCCTGGTTAAAAAAAAATAGATGAGTAGTGTTTGTATTTATATAATAACCACATCATTTACTCAGTGTCACTCAATGATGTCTGTGTAGTGAATTTGGCTGAACTTACATGTATGACGATCTCCCACAGAGACAGTTAGGAGCAGCAGACTGTGTTCAATCTTTTCTCATTCAGTCGACAGTATCACAGCATCAGATATACTTTTGCGTACATCTCAATTACCCTCTCGCGCATATAGTCTTGGACAGGAACTGTGGCCCAATGAAATGATTGATTTTAATGTTGCATTGATGAGCTGCTATAATGAGCCTCTGGTACAACACGTATGACTGGCTGCGACTCATAGTTGGATCATCAATCTCTACCTACTACGGTTGAGCTATAACTTAAATAACTTACTGGCTGTGCTTACATAACCAAGTTATATTCTGAGAAATACATTATAAAATGTAGTTAAGTCCTGTGGTGAAGATATAATTATATAAAATATCCTCTTTGGATTTTCTTGGTGTTTTCTGTTATTTACATTCGTTCTCTGCAACATTTTTATAGGAATTGTAAGCGTGGAACTGAGGATGCTGCTGAGGATAAAATACATGCAACATCAATGTGTTTGCTTTCTCATGTATCTGATCTGCCAGAAATGCAGGTGTATATTTTTGGAATAGCTTCACTAACACCAAATTAAATTAACCCATTTTTATGAGGTTCTTTTTTTTACACTTACTATGTAACTCTGGAAGAAAAAGAGATCATTCTTGTCTGGAATTTTCAAATCTCACTGACATGATCAGGAAAAAGACACTTAGACTTTTCCAAATTCTCAAAAGGGAAACACTCAGTCCTGTGTTGTTAAGTGATCAAATGGCTCTGCAGACATTTTATCTGGTGGAAATTAAAATAAAGCCTGTGATTAAGGGGCTAAGCCAATGTTGCCTTTGAAATTAGGCATCGTTTCTGCTGACAGAAGAGACAAACCATAACATCTAAAATCGCAAACATAAACTGTTTCAAAAAAGGATCCTGAATATGATGACTTTAAACAAATAACGCCTCCCAATCACTGTGTAAACTCGCTGTTTTAGTCAACAAAGAGCACAATACGTAACCTGTTGTGTTGCAGTCACTTTAATTAATGATCATTATTTTATAAGTAGCAGATCAAGTATTATAGTCAAAGTGGGGGTTCAGTTTCTATGCATTGATTTCTGTGGTCAAAAGTTGTAAATTACTGCACCCATTTTTACAGGAAAATATATTTTCTTCTTTGTTTATTTGTTAAGTAACTTAAAACTAATGTTTTAATCATTCAAGTACAAGAAAGGCTCAAAATTCAAGGGATGAACCAGTTGTGTTGATATAACAGAACGTCTAGTTGTATGTTGAGCCTCTTTATCAGTCTGCCATAGAAAAGCTGTTGTTCCCATTTCTTTAGTTAAGTACCAAAGATGACAGACAGAAAACTTTATTTTCGTATCAGAGGTGCTCGCTGAAAACGTGGCTTGTGTCAGCATGGTGTGCAGTGTGCCCTAAAAGCACGAGGAAACTGGACAAGTGGAGGAAAAGTGCCAGGCCTTAAAAAAAAAAAAAAAAATTATATATCTACAGCAGATGAACAAGATCTAAAAATGATGTCCTTAAGAAATAGGAACATATCCAGCAAAGACCTGACACAGGACCTGAGAGATGCATCTGGTCCATCTACTCTTCCATGGAGCCGCTTCAGAAATGATCTTCATGAAGGATGAAGCCAAGAAGTAAAACAGGGAGCTGAGGTATTCAACACAACATGAGAACTGTCCACAGCATGTCTGACCTCAGAACCCAGACCTCAACTTTATTAAAGCAGCATGAGATCATTTGGACAGAAAGCAGGAAAAAATGCAGCCTACATCCAAAAAAGAGGTTTTAAGAGTCTTTCAAAAAATACTGTAGAACTATTTCATAAATTACAAGAAACTTCTCTGAGAGTTGCAGAATAAAGCTGTTTAGACCAAACTTTCAAGCTTGTTTGAGCTGTACAAACTGTTCTTGGCTTAAACGCTGTTACATTTAAAGAGGTTTTAATAATCGCTGCACCCTGTTCTTGCTTTCATGGTAAATACAGCGATGAAGGCTGGCTCAAAGCTTATGCCGCCCACTGAAGCATGCGAGGACTCCGGTTCTTTAAATACAGATGGTTTTCTTTATTGGCTTCTGATTAGCACTGCTAGCATCAGACCGTCACCACCGTAGAACTAAACACATGAAATAAACAACGAGTTTACAAACATACAGAGTGTAGAACAACAAATGAAGGTTACAAAATAATTGTACGAACCACTTTGCCCGCTCGTAGCTCCGAATGGGAGGGGATTGGTTAAACTTAGTCTTGCTTGACAATATAGTTAACATGCCCGCTAGCCCTTGGTCTCTCTGAGCTTACAGAATAGCATCCTGGTTAAAGGTAAGTAAACAGGAAGTCACCATGAGCTAATGTTAGCACAGTAATGAGATAAAGTGTGACATCTAGTGGACAAAGCTGTCACAGCATTTACACTCCCACCAATCACGCAAAGTGATTCTTAAAACGTCACAGAATAAATAGTTTGCAACAGCAAGGAAAGGATTAAATCTTCAGTCAACCCTTTACTCAGCTTCAAGTAGTAACACTGTTTTATGTATGGCTCTCTCTAAATAAAGTGGTTGTGATGTGCGTATGCCTTTGTTGTCCAGTGATGTGTTACTGACTAACAGCTTGACTCTCCTAACCCTGTTGTCAGCAGCTGTGAAGACTTCTACTACCTTTGCTAACTTCCACTGATTTCTTGGCAAATTCTCATCTAGCAGCAGGACTATGTCGTTCACTTTAGCATTTCTCCTGTTCTTAGTCCATTTCTTTCTTTGCTGCAGGGTGAGCAAATATTCCCTCCTCCACCTGGTCCAGAACTCATTTGACAAAAACTGAACTCTTTTCCATCTCTTCTGAAGATATAGGTCCTCCTTTACAAACTCGCCAGGTGGGGGCATGATGACTGAAGGTTTCATTGTGAGGATGTGATTGGGGGTCAAGGGTTCTGGGCCTGATGGATCATTGAGATGTACAGCGGTTAATGGTCTGCTATTTACAATAGCCATTACCTCATATAGGTATGTTCTCAATGAAGAGCTGTCTAGTCGGCTTGCAGATTGTTCGAGGATAGCTGAGAGGACACTCCTTACAGTGCGAATCTGTCTCTCCCAGACACCGCCCATATGACTGGAAGCAGGAGGGTTCATGATGAAGGTGCATCCTAGTTCCTTCACACGTTCTTCAGGTAATCCTTTCATCATATTGCTGAACTCATTTCTCGCGCCTACAAAGTTGGAGCCCTGGTCGCTTTGGAGCTGTCTGACGTTGCCCCTTATTGCAATAAAGCAACGCAAAGCGTTAAGAAAGGCGTCAGTGGTGAGGTCATCTAATACTTCTAAGTGGATAGCTCTTGAGCACATGCAGGTAAATATGAGCCCATACTTCTTCAGCTCTTTCCTTCCTTCTCTGACATAAAACGGTCCGAAACAGTCCATACCACTGTACGTAAATGGAGGCGTACTTTCCATTCTTTCGGGTGGAAGATCGGCCATTTTTTGTTCTTGACTGGGCTTTCTTAACTTCCTGCACTTGACACACTTGAAGATGAGAGATGACACTTCGCCACTACATCCGAGAATCCAGAATCCATTCGCATGTATCTCGTTGACTGTCATGCCACGACCCTGATGACATACTTTCTCATGATAATACTTGACTAGGAGATGGGAGACATGGTGTCCCTTTGGGAGAATGGCTGGGTGTCTGACATGTGGATGAAGTGCAGCTTGGGTCAATCTTCCTCCCACCCTCAAGATACCAAGGCTGTCCACAAAGGGACTTAACTTGCGGAGGTAGGTTGACTTGGTTTGATGCATCCCTTTCTCTTGGCTTAGAGCTTTGATCTCTTCACCGAACGCTTCACCTTGAACAAACTGGATTACAAAGTGTTCAGCCTCTTGTTTTTCTTCGAGTGTGGTAGCTTCATTTGATTTTGGCTTCAAACCCTTCACTTCCCTTGCACGACGTTTGAGTCTCGCTATGGCCTTTAGTACTCTTCTCCAGTCCGAGAACTTCTCAAGGCGATCTGCTAGCGATCTTTCCTCCTTCACTTTGGTTGTTAGGACTTGTGCTCTTTTAAGTTCTGGATCGTCATAAGCAATCTCTTCCGCCTGAGTCGCTTCCTCTGGAGGGAGTTCTCTTTGCCATAGGAAGTGGGGCCCGGTAAACCAGTTTGACTCTGTAAGCTCCCTGACAGTGAGTCCGCGAGACGCGTAGTCAGCTGGGTTATTTTCAGAGGCAACATGTCGCCACTGTTTGGGTTCGGTGCTTGATTTAATTTGCTGTATTCGATTGGCTACAAATACATGGAACCTCCTTGCATCATTATTGAGGTATCCAAGGACAACTTTCGAGTCAGTCCAAAAATATTCCTGCAGGCCTTCCAATTCCATCTCTCGTCTAAGCAGGTCACTTATCCTTGTGGCCACTAACGCAGCAGAAAGTTCCATTCTTGGGATTGTTGTTACCTTTGTTGGTGCAACTCTTGCCTTTCCCATAACAAAGGTGCAGTGGACATCTCCAGACTTGGAAACAGTTCTGAGGTAAGAACATTCTCCATAGGCAGATGAACTAGCATCAGAAAAATGATGTAGCTCATACTGCTGAACTTCCTTGGCTGTTAATGGTGTGTAACACCGTGGTATTTCTACCGATGACAGATTGTGGAGGTCTTTCAGCCAAGCTTCCCAAGGTGGCTTGAGGTCATCAGGAAGTGGCTCGTCCCAACCTATCTTGTCCTGGCACATGCTTTTCAGCAGAACTTTTCCTGTTAGGATGAAGGGTGCAAGAAATCCAAGAGGATCGAAGACTGAGGCTACCATGGAAAGCACTCCTCTTCTGGTGAAAGGATTCTCCTTAACTGCGACTCGGAACTGGAACTTATCGGAGCTGATGCACCACTGGACCCCAAGAGCTCTTTCCATCTTGTGTTCTCCGAGGGCCATGTCCTGGCCAGTTGCTCCTTCAGCACACTCTTCTTTAGGAATTGTGTCAATTACCCTTTTGTTGTTACTGATGAACTTGTGTAAGCGGAGCTTTCCGGATTGGCAGAGCTCTCTTGCTTCTTGGACAAGCTGGATAGCTTCCGTTTCGCTGTCAACACTAATCAATCCGTCATCAACATAAAAATTACGTTGAATGAACTTCACTGTTGACTCACTGAACTGTCCTTCTCCTACTGCTGCCAGGTGCTTGAGCCCGAAATTGGCGCATCCTGGCGAAGATGCAGCGCCAAACAAGTGGACCTTCATGCGATACACTGATGGTGGATCTTCCATATTGCCTTCATCCCACCACAGGAATCGGAGATAGTCTTGGTCTTGTGGTGCCACATGAAACTGGTGGAACATGCGCTCCACGTCACACATGATAGCCACATTTCCTTTTCTGAAACGACACAAGACACCGATGAGGGTATTTGTGAGGTCTGGTCCGGTCAGCAGATGTTCGTTGAGCGATGTGTTGTGAAACTTGGATGAACAATCGAACACGACTCTAATCTTTCCAGGTTTTTTAGGATGGTATACCCCATGGTGAGGGATATACCAGACCGTTTGACTATCTATTTCTGTCTCTGAGACCCTTTCAGCATCGCCTCTTTCGATTATGTCCGTCATGAAGGCTACATAATCCTTGCGGTATTTCTCATCTCTTTTCAGACGCTTCTTCAGGCATTTTAGACGATGTTCGGCACATGCTCTGTTATTTGGTAGACTTGGCCTTTCTACCTTAAAGGGCAACGGCATCTCATAATGTCCATCCAGCTTCTGTTTGATGCCTTTTTTCAGCTTTGTAATGAACTGAAGGTCTTCTTGTGATATGGGTACTCCATCACTTGCCTTTTCAGCAAAATCTGACTCAAACACCTTGATTATGTCTGACGGAGAGATCATTTCCTTGACTTGGGTTCTGGAGGCAAAGTGGACTTCAGACTTAAGCTCTGAATGAGCCATGATAGCTGGTGTGAGTTGCCTTATGATGATATGATGGCTCACACCTATTTCATCTTCATAGTCAGTGGCACCACTCTTGTAGCCAACAATGCTCCAACCCAGCACAGACTTGACAGCAAAAGGCTGATCTTCACTACCATGAATGACCTCTCTGGGGGCCAAGGCTTGTGAACAGTTATAGCCTATCAGTAACCCCACCTCACAGTCCAGTTCTTGAGACATCTCATCTGCCAGATGTTCTAAGTGAGGCCAGGACTTTGCTGTCTCGCTTGTGGGTATGTGGCATCTGTTAGATGGAATGTACTCCCGGGTGTAACTTACTGGGAGCTTGATCTTGGTTTCACACCTCATACCTCTCACTTGTAGACCTGACACTCTTTCGCTGGACACAACCTTTGTTCTTGAAGTTATTGTGGACACTTTGAGCTTAACTGGATCTTTCTTGGCATTCAGTGTGTCAGCTACATCCTTCAAGATGAAGGTAGTGTCACTCTGAGTGTCGAGCAATGCATACACTAGTACTTCCTTGTCTGGTTCAGTCTGTGAGGACACAAAGACTGGAACAATTGGTGATGTGTAAGTGCCACTTTTCTCTTGGATGATTCTGAGAGAGGTAGCTCCATCTGACTCCAGTGTCTTCCTTGGTTTAAATCTCTTATCTTTATCATTTTCCTTTGGTTGGTCTTGTTCAGACTTGTCTTTGTCATCACTTTCCTTTGACTGGTTTTCCTTTGGTTTCTTTCCTTGTCTTTGTCCCACTTTCTCACGGTTTTGATGTAAGCATGTAGGGTGGTGTTTTTCACACGTGTCACATGTGTTTCTAGATTTACAGGCCTTGGAGTGATGACCAGTTTGGAGGCAGCCAAAACAGAGTTTCTCATGCTGCACAAACTTGACTCTCTCTTCGATTGGTCTTTCGATGAACTTGTGACACTTATGTAAAGAGTGGTTTGACCTTTTGCAGAACAGACACTTGTTATCTGTCTTCTCACTTGAGCTTGTGGTAAATGTCTTGACACCAATGTTGCGTCTTTGATGTTTCTTAAAGAGCTCTTGTTCACTTGACCTTGATTTCTCTTCCTTTGAGTTCATAGCTTGCCAAGATGTAACAGGATGGCAGGCTATACGAGCCTCCTTCTTTAGGAATGATACAAAGTCCTTGAAGTCAGGGAACATATTAGTCTCATCCTGGCTTGTTACAACTTCTCTGTTCCACCGTGAACTTAACCAGTCTGGGAGTTTTTGTGCTATCCTTTGGTTTTCAACACAATCGTTGAGAACTTGTAACCCTGGTACATAGGGCATGGCTGATTCAACGCTGCTTAGAAAATCAGTAAACTCACGAAGATCTTGAGTATCTTTAGGTGCAATTCTTCGCCATGTATGTATCTTGTCACGGTACAATTTGCCGATCAGAAAGGGATCACCGAATCTGTCTTCAAGCACGCTCCAGGCAGCACAGTAGGCCGCTTCTGTTCCCACCAAAAAATGACCTTCTATAGCTCTTTTGGCTGCCCCGCCGACATACTTGCGGAGGAAGAACAGTTTCTCTTGGACTGGGAGGTTCTTTCGATCGATTAGAGCTAAGAAAGAAAGCTTCCAATCAGTGTACTTGAGGGGATCTCCTATGAAGACAGCAGGTTCTGGGATTGGTAAGCGATTTGCAGTAATAGCTTCAGCTAATAATCTCAACAGATCGTTGGATGTATCTGGTGTAGCCTTTTGAGTTGGAGAGGCTTGATGGTATTCAGTTTGTTGTAAGAGAGGAGGTTTAGTGGACATGGGCTGATAACTTATGTCTGCCTTCATAAAAGTGGCTGCCTGTGGCACAGATATTGAAGTATAGATGGGTGCATGTGGGTTCAGGCTTTGAGTGACAACAGCCTGGTGAGGCTGTAGGACTGTGGCTTGGTTTGTTGGAGTGGGCTTGGCTTGATGTGATGAAAGCGCTAGAGGAAGCAATTCTTTTGATGGGAGACCTGGGGAAGGTGCTGGACCCTGTGATAAGTGAGATAATGACGCATGATCTTCTTCATTATCACCATGAACACTTTGGGAGTACACCCTTAGCCTTGCCTTTGCAGCATTGAGCTTTTTAAGTTCTTCTAACCGTTCAACTTCTTTCCTTTTCTCCTCTAGCTTCATCCTTCTAGCTGCACTCTCTGCTATAAACTGAGCTCTTTTCCTGGCGCTCTCTGCTTCATTTTCTGCCTCCAGCATTAGATCCTCCTGCTCGAGTCTTCGAATTTCTTCTTCTTGCTCACTCTGTGTTTTCATTATTTTGAGTACCTCTTTAGTGGCAGCTGCTTCTGCTGCAGCTTGTATAGCATCTTGTGACATGTGGGAAGACTGTTTAGACTGTCTGGTCTTTTCTGTAGATAAAGAGACGTTAGAGGTTGTAGTTTCAAACACAGATTCAGCATCAGGCCACGTCGAAACTTCTGAACCAGTGTCATTAAGAAAGTGCTGAGCCTTTTTGTTTGCAACCTTGGTGAGCGCTTGGCATGTGTCATTGATCCTACGGATTTCTGAATCTGGATGATCCGGATGTAAAGTCCCTCTTATTTTGACATAAGTAGCATCAATCTCAAGCTGGGTAGTATTTACTTTACTCATGATCTCCATTATTTCAGAATCATCATTATTTTTGATAGATTTTTTCAGTCCGTTTATGTTGTGTTTCCACCTCTCATACGCCTTCTTGAAGTTCGTTTTCAGATCCTTCAGCTTAGTGTCCACAAGAGCTTGACCCTTTTCAGTAAGCGTCCGCGTGCGTTCACTCTTTCTAATGCCTACAGGCAATGTAGAATCTGCTTTAGCCTGAGGTGATGAGTCTAGTGCATATGACACAGCTCTCTCACTATTATCAGCTTCCTTATGTGTCTCAGACTGAGCCTGTCTTTCTTCAGTAGTGGCTCCTACTTGCTCATCAATATTAGCGTTCTCTAGAGCGCTACATGTATCGTCTACATCACCTTTGTGTGACATGTTAACAATAGTATTAGACCTTAAAATGAAATATTAAAAGGAAAGATCAGTCTATTCTTACTTTCAGTATGGATAGTGAAAATGTTAAGTTGGTCTGAGACACTTATCTTTACAGTCATATATGACACAACAAATTAATTAAATTTCTATAAACAGACTAGAATGAATTCTGCCAGTGCCTGAGCTTGATTATTGAATGTATCAACAGATGTCTATTTTATAGACTGCTCAAAAATGAGATGAAAACCGTACAGTTGGCTAATAATGAAATGTAAATATCAACTTAAAATTGACCCTTTTAAACTTGGAATTACAATAAGTAAATATCACCTACAAATTGGCTTTCATAAAATTCAGAATTATAAAGCTACATAAACGCAAAATCACTTCCAGAGTATATTATTCAGTGAAATCAAACACAATCAGGGAGGCCAATATGAAGGACAAATAATAATGGCCACTTATCTTCATTAACAGCAACTTTCACACAATCTGAATACAATGCACACACTTGCAATGCAAAGAAATGCAAAACTTAGAGAAGAGAACGTACTACCTTAAACTTGCAGTCAGTCAACGTGAATGACTTTACCCATGTAGACACATGTCTCTTATGATGCAGCCAGGTGTAGAGAAAAGTCCGCCGTTTCTTTATGATGAACGCAGAGAAATCCCTGTGCAGTAGAAAGTCCTGAGGCAGCTCTGAACTCGCGCTACTTCCGAGCCGTCGTCTTCACCGTGCTCGCTTGTTTAGCCTTGTTCACACCGCCGCTCCTTTCTCCTTTCCAGTGCAGGGGTTCACCAGAGCACTCAATACATCTTCATCTGCAGACTTCCTCTACCCGACGTCCTCATAGCTTTACCGCGCTTCCTTCTTCCTATGGAGTCTTCAACTTGGACGCGGTGAAGTGTTCTACTATGCCGCCCACTGAAGCATGCGAGGACTCCGGTTCTTTAAATACAGATGGTTTTCTTTATTGGCTTCTGATTAGCACTGCTAGCATCAGACCGTCACCACCGTAGAACTAAACACATGAAATAAACAACGAGTTTACAAACATACAGAGTGTAGAACAACAAATGAAGGTTACAAAATAATTGTATGAACCACTTTGCCCGCTCGTAGCTCCGAATGGGAGGGGATTGGTTAAACTTAGTCTTGCTTGACAATATAGTTAACATGCCCGCTAGCCCTTGGTCTCTCTGAGCTTACAGAATAGCATCCTGGTTAAAGGTAAGTAAACAGGAAGTCACCATGAGCTAATGTTAGCACAGTAATGAGATAAAGTGTGACATCTAGTGGACAAAGCTGTCACAGCATTTACAAAGCTTTTGTACAGCCCTGTATTTTAGCTCCACGATGCAAGGTAATAGATGAGAAAATCTTGTCATAGGGTAACATCGTGACTTCAAAGTATACAAGTAAAAAAGGAACAAATGTCATGAAAATCTCAAACAGACGGCATTAATATAAAATCCAAGCAGTACCTTAATATATCATAATAATTTAGCCACAAAAGGAAATCATTTAAAATAGTTTAATTTGGATTTTAGTCCACTTAAATGAACAGTATGAGGCAATTAAAAGGAATGTGAAATGTGGGAGCGCTGATAGCTGTGAATTATGGGTTTGCGTGACTGTGTAGGAGCAGCTCGTGTTTGTGCTGTGAGGTGCAGAGGATCACAGGGTTGCCTTGCTTTGCCCTATTGTTAGCACTGCCAGTCATCCTCATAGCGCACATTCATCTCCATTCAATATGCTGTCACCGTTCCATCCTTGTTCACACAGCATATCCCTGAGCTCATTACCCCTGCAGCACACACCCACACACATCCACACAAAACAACAAGGCCTTTGTGCATCAATGCATTAAAAAAATCCAGTCTTGTTTCATTATTAATTTTCTTATTTATTCATAGTATCAATAAAACATGGCGTCAGTCTGGAGACTGGCGGAGCAATAGTGAACCAAATGAAGATCAACAAACTGGGTCTGAAGGAGATCACGTCTCTCAGTAATTGCCTGGTGTTTTGTTCATGCAACCTGGGTTAGCATAGCACGAGTTCCTGACTGGCAAAGTGAGTCAGAAAGATTTTTTTTTCTTTTTATAGGATTTTATTCCTTATTGGTAGCAGAGGCTCATACGAAATGTTTGGTGATGATTCAGCCTTTCACACCAAAAAGGACTGACTGGGAATATGAATTAGGATAACTGATTTAAATTAACTTTGCTTTACTCTAAATAATAAATAAATAAAACAAGAAATCCACAGAAAACCAAACATAATCAGGCAGCTTGAGATGAACAAACTGGATCATATTGAAGTGTACAAATAAGACGTAGAAATGCTTCTTTGATTTAACTTTTCTGAAAATAACTGGGAAAACCAAACATCTCTACTAACCTTTTCTTTATGACAGTGTATATTTTACCATTTGTTTTATGAAAGTGGTTGTGAGATTCCATGTTAAGTGGGTTTGACACTTCACGGCAAAGTGGAATATGTGAAATCCATCATCCCATCGACAAGTTGCTCCGCTGGCAAGAGGCCAATGTCAAAATGACATTTCTCGCCCTGCCTGAAGGCAGATGAGGTGATGCAACTCTTGGCGAGTGGTTGACGGGGTTTGACACTTTCTGATTTGCATTTGCTTTCAAATAACTGGTATAAAACTTCTTTTTTAAACATTCAATGCTGAATAGCATCCAACTTGAAACCAAATAGTTTATGTAAAATAGAAATATAATCTTTCTTTTGCAGCAGCAAAATAATCTCTCAACTCAATACGCTGGAGTTGTTGCTTCAGCTGAAAAAGCAGTGACGAGCAAAGGCTTCACTTCTCAGATGATCTGATTTCTAGGCTTTACTCCAGCTATTCTAGTCAATTTCAGCACAGAAGAAAAATTATTTTACTGGTATTCACTTACACAAAAGTCAAACATGCTGTCAAGTGGATTTAATGAGTATTTGTTGATAAAACTAATTCATAACTTACTGACTTTTCTATGCAACTTTTAAGCAGATTATTTTATAAAGACACAAATAATTTTGTTACTATCAAGACAGATAAACTGACAACTTAGCTTATTAGCTATAAATCTAAATGATGAAATATTTATACTGTCGTGAACGTTAACATGTAGCATGCTAACTGAGGCCTGTAGAGTCTGAGAGACATCTCGGACTCTGTTAGCACAACTCTGAGATGTATCTCTTGGGTTCTTTGCAGTTTCTGAGAGTATTCCTTGGCCTGATCTTTGCATAAGCTTATAGGGATGTCCACTCCTGGGGAGAAGATAAATATGTATTTCCACTAAGCATTCCTGGACAGATGGGTAGCTTCTCTAACATCTTTGCTGAGGTTTTTCCTTCTTGACATTGTATTAACACCTGAATGATCCAAACCAGCAAACTGCACAAACGTTTCCTTTTTTAGAGGTGATCAGACTTGTTGATGATGAGTTAATAAACTGCATTTGATCAGCAGTACCAGGCTGCTACTTACCCTCTTAAGTGGAAGCAGTGGGGATGGACTTGCTGCCTCTGCATGTTAGTTTCATTTTGTTAAATATATAATGATACTGTGTAATATGTCATGTATTGTATCAGATATCCCCTCGTTTTAAGACCTGTTAAGGACCGGGTGAGTTTTCATTGTGGTCCATTTTTTTCGCATGACTGCAGTGGTGACTTTCTTTTTTTGCTGTCAGACTGCTTCAAATCTACAGCATTTAAGTCTTTATTTCAGCTGTGAGATATCTGCTGTGCATTGCACTTTGGAAGAAGAGTCAATCAAAATCTTACCTCTTCTTTAAAGTATACAATTAGTTATGTTCCTTTTCCATCTATTTGCTGCAGGTATAAAGAACAGCTTTCCAGCAAAGCTAATGTCTTCGTGCATGAACTTTATATAATTGTCTTCAATTAGCAAATCAATTTGCAGTCCCCAGACTCTAATTCTGGACCTGCTTATGTACTTTTGTGTGTTTGTATACACCAGACAGTGGTCTTGCAGTCACATACTCAAACACAGACAAGAGCTTGCACGCTTGCATACAGATTGAGTATATCATCTTTATCCATTCCTGCCAACAGACCCAACACACACTCACACTTGCAAATTAACACTCTTCTGCTGTTTATCATCTGATTCAATTAACGCAGTGAAGGCGAAAGGATCAGAGCCCGCGGGACAGCATTTTAGCAGTCGCAAAACAAATGAGTCGAGGTTCAGCCACTGACATTTAAATGAGAGTAATGAGTCCTGCTTGTCATCGGCACTTCTTTGCCAGCCACTGGATTCCGGCTGCTGCTCCATTTTCCTCTGTTTTCTGTCTGTTGCACAACTTTGTCTCTGCAACTTTAATTTGCCATCATTGTCCCCTCCCGATCACTCTTTCTCAGAGCAATTTCACAACAGTACATGTAGCATAAATCTGCAACAGGAAAATGCTCCATCTGCCTTGACTTCCCTCCCCTGCTATGATGTTTATTCTTCTTTCATCACATCGTTCATCATTTTTCAATCCTGGCAGAGGAAATGCAATGTGCGCCGTCTGCTTTGCACATCTCAGGCAAAGCCTCTGGAGACTGAAGTTTATCATTACTCTCTAAGCACAAGCCACTGGCTCTTATTTATTGTGCAGCTGGAAGACTGCAAATGTAAGGTCGTTTTTCAAATGCAAATGGGGCCAATAAAGACAATCACATCATATCTGGGCAAAAAAAAATGGCCAAACTTGTTAAAAAAAACTACAAAATCATGACAAAAACAGCAATAACTATCAGAAGCTGATAAAAGACACCTGTCCAGCTGTTATAACCTAGAGTAAACCCCAACAGAAGACAGATAAAAGAACTTTAGTCCTTTTTTTTTTATTTAGGAAGTCTTGGTTAATAAAACCTTCTGATTTCTGAATCACCAAAGTCTATAATAATCTCTCAGCCAATGACGTGCAGCGTTCAGGAAAAGTGCTTTACTCTAATGGTCTTGACGGAATATTATCGCCTCACGGGTCGCGACCAGCCACCAACAAGGGTGGCAAAGGTCAAGCACATGTTTTTTTCAGCAGCCAATCAACTCTCACCTTTGGCTGACTTTTTGCAAAGAACAGTGTCGCGGGGCCTCGTTAGTGGTACTGGTGACGAATGCGGTGGTCCGCCGGCGAAATGACATGCTGAAGGCACTCACCAATGAAATGTAACTTTTCAGACATCAAGTGAAATTGCAACACAGAGGAGGAGTGGAACAGTGAGGAAGATGACTTGCAGTTATGTAGATGGCCCTTAGAGAGGTGTGAAGAAACTTGCACTGGCTCTGGTTAATTGGAATATCTGGTTTCAGCCTGGCTTCACTGGTACAACTCCCATCAAAATATGCAACATGAGAGGGAATGTTGCATGTTGTGGATCCACAACACTGGAATCAAATGTGCTGCATTGGGGCTGTTGGAAAAAACTAGATGATCCTGAGTTAAAGCAATTAAATATTACAGACAGTATTACAAATATTGAAAAAGGACAGGAATGGGCTGTTGGATATCCTCAATAGAGCCTGGTGTAAAATTGTTTTCTCATACGACTCATGCTGGATTTCTGACTATAGCCCTTAACTTACAATCAGATCTTGTGGGACCCGTAGGTCATCTTATTCATCTCTATAAAATGCAGCTGAATTTAAGAAAACCACAATGATCAGGAAAGACAGAAACTATTGACATTTACTGCATATAGTTTAGTTTATAGACACCCCAGCATATCATGAATGGCTTTCTAATTGAAAACACAATTAGTAAACAATAAATGTCTCAAATTTCAATCAATAAACAAGCGTTAAAAATAAATATGAGCAGTAAACATACTACATTATACTTATCTATCCATTCATTTTCCACCACTTATCTGAGGTTAGTGTGAAGAGGCAACCACTTCAGGAGAGGACTCAACATTCTTCTTCCCAGCTCCTCCTTGGGTATTCCAAGGCATTCCCAGATATAATTCCTCTGGTGGGTCTTGGGTCTGCCCCAGGGCCTTTTCCCAGTAGGACATGCTTGGAAAATCTCCAAGGGGGGACAACCTCATCAGACACCTGAACCATCTCAGCTGACTTCCATCACTGTGAAGGAGCAGCGGCTCTACTCCAAGGTCCACCTGATCCCTCTGGCTGAGCCCAGCCACCTTCTAAAGGAGGCTCATTGCGGCTGCTTGTATCAGAGATCCATACTTCCAGGCACTGCCCAAATCTCATGACCATGTGTGGGGGTAGGAACAAAGACAGACCAGTAAATCAAGAGCTTAGTCTTTGGACTACGTTCCCTTTTCATCACAATGGACCAAAACAGCATCTTCATTATTGTTGATGAATTCCCAACCTGTTGGTTTATCTTACTCAGCTACTTTTATCAGTACATATAAACATGAGATTAAATGGAAATCTAAACCATGTAACACACTCCAGTCTAGAAGGCTGTGGTTGATTTACCTCTGAGTGGTTTAGCAACTCAGAGGTTTAGCAAGACAACAAAGAAGAAAGAGAGTAACATATAACTAGAAATAATTTACCCTTTTCTACAAACTCACCTGACTTAGAGTTGAAGAGATTCTTTAATCTTTCGCTCACAGTAATTTAATAATTTGAACACTGGTTAATGCTAGCTAAGAATCAAACTAACTAACATCTTCACCAACACCAATACTAAAGCCATCCAGATCTGAAAGATTTGCATCAGGTTCTCTAGGATCAGTGTAGTCCCCTAGTCATCAACCCACTTACCCACAAAGGTGTATAAACGTTTAATCTCTTTGACCCTAAAATTTCACCCCTCATTTTTGAGCTGTTACATTAGAACAAGTGAACGATTTTGTGTTGGTGATGGCAATTAATAAATTATTACAATACTGGGCAGGCAGCCCCAGATTTTTGAATGTTGTTATCCATCTTGTTTTCAGAACTGCCATCATATTGGAAAGAGAAATGCAGAAATTATGCTGTACAAATCTCTGTGTCTTCATTAGAAAGCATTGTGGATAGCAGCTTCTTATTGTGTTGATATGAGAAATGCGTGTATCTGCATGTATTAATGATAGCTGGAAGTGAACAGAAAGCAGCACACAGGTTAAACTCTAACTCACACGGGCTCACAGCGGCTCTGAATGCTCTGGGATATTTGCAGACATGTTCATACACTGTCTCAGCTGCTGATGATCCAAAGGATTTTAAAAGGGGCTTGCATGGAAAATCTACATAGAAATTCACAAATTTAGGACTCCAGTGCATGTAACTCATTTCTTTCCAGCTAAGTTCTCGTGTTGTTTGGAGAAAGACTACATTTGTGACAAACCTTCCCTACTTCATTTTCTCCTAAGATTCCTGCAGTGTTTCTATGTCTTCAAGTCTGTGAGTCTGGAAATGATGGTCTATGATTCATTTTCCTGTTTAATTGTAGAAAATCTTTGCAAAAAAGGATGCTACATAAAAGCGGCCTTACTCTTTGATTCAGCTCTTTTTCCCACATCAAAGCCTGTTTCAAGTAACTTAAAAGAAAATGCTCTCTAATGATCAGTACTGGAAATATCTAAATATGATGTCACATTATGTTATTACAGATAGTGGGAATTCACTGCTGACATCTTGGCCCTTTGTGGATTAGATTTACATGTTAGACATTAGATAATCACAGCGCAAGACAACAAAACAAACAAGATTAAAGCAGAAGAAGGAAAACAGGCTGGCAACAAACAAGTCAGATAGAAAAGAGGCAAAGCACAGCCTCCAAGCACAGCATCCCACTCTGCAGACTGATCCTGCAGAATGAACAGAGAGAGATGACAGACCAGTGCACGGTGAAAGAGCACCAAGAGCCTGCAGCTGTGGCAGGAGCGTTGTTGCAGCGGTGGAGCCCAGCACCTCAGCTTGTCTCATTGATTTCAGCTCAACAACAAATTGGACCATTTTTCACACCGTCCCGCCGTGGCAGCACTTGCCTTGTTATTTATTCCCCTATTCAGCAGAGCTGCCTGCAACACATGTGTCAGGTCTGTCCAAGCACACACACGCAATGTCTGGGAAAAACGAGCAAATAAAACAACATAAATACATTTCTATTACTGTTTAGAGGGTGTAAGCCCGATAATCCAGTCCTTATGATCCTTGGAGATCTTTTGATTCGTGCTATGGAAATAAAACATGTTCTCTATGTCCTCTGTTACATCCACAATGCAGTGTGGTATATTTACAACTCAAGACCAAAATGTTTAATTTTTAAAGCCAACAGGTGAACATACAGTATATGACCATGATAGACAGACAGTCAGATAGATAGATAGATAGATAGATAGATAGATAGATAGATAGATAGATAGATAGATAGATAGATAGATAGATAGATAGATAGATAGATAGATAGATAGATAGATAGATAGATGTGGTCTGTCTAGTTTGTCATCCAGCTTCTACTAGTACTAGTAGTAGGACACATAGTAGTAGTAGTCTCATCCTAAGTCCAGTAGCATCTACTGGCCTTTCAAGTGTTGATCTTTCTGGAGGCACTGCAAAATCCTCCACTAGCTTCTTGAATTCATGCTGCCGCTTCTCCATGATACAGTCAATGATTGCTGTGTCATCCGAGAACCTCTGGATGAAACAGCTCTGAGTCGTACTGGAAGTTAGCTGTGTACAGGGAGAAAAAGAGGGGGAGTGTAGGATGGTAGTGTGGTAAGGGGAGGAATGGGAAGCGGGGGGAGAAGCTGAGGGTGATGGGATAGGAGGGAGAGTCATAGCCATGGTACCACTAACCATTGTATTGATGTTTTTGTTGGGAATAGTCTCATGTAATTTCCACAGCAGAACAAGGTGTTAAAAGGCTGTTTTGAGATGTTAGAAGACATGGAAACCAAATGCATGTAGTGGATTTGTTGCACACCTTGCCATCATTTTTAAATCCTGCATGCAGTTTTCACTTGAACTTGCACTAATACAAGCAGTTGGACTGTCATGCTAGCAGGTTAAAGAAAATGTCAATGCTGTAAAATGTGTCAGAATATCCAACAAAATCTGAGACCAACTATTAATGAAAAGGTTGCTTTGATGACTGCTTATAGGGGATAAAACTAAAAAGAGAAAAGATTAGATATGTAGGATCATAGTTAACTTAGTTCAGAGTAGTATTGGAGGATTTTAAATTCCACTAACGTTTCCTGTGCTCAGTAATTTAATCATAAACTGTCAATCAAAATCTAAAGAGAGCAGTTATTTCCTCTTCTGGTCAAAGTTAAACTGCTCCTAAGAAATCACAGGTTTTTAAAGTCATAAACCAAAACTTCCTCCTGCCATTGGGCAGGATCTTGGCTGGGTCACATTTCCATTTCATCAAAGTTGCAGAGTTTTAACAAACTGCACAAAAAAAAGCTTATTGTAACTAAACTTTCAGTGCAACTACAGCAATCTCCTACTGCCAAAGGAGATGAACTTTCACAGCTTTTTTTCACACAGCACATTCAAAAAGAGAAGCATCTTTCTTAGTTCAATTTACCTTAATTTAAAGGAAACTGTGCAAGTCTTATTCCTTTTAACCCTCTTTGTTCCTCCCTCCATCAGTTTTTTTGCATTGTTCAGTCTGACAGAACATCTGCTCTTTACTTTAAAATCCTCTTCAAATTATCACCTCAGTGTTGCTGTACTTCACCTCTGTTCCTTTTCCTCTACACCACACCTAATTGTTCTGACTTTAAAAACCAGGGAGCGATGCAAACACTTTAGGAGAATGGGAGCTTAAGCTGAAGTGACAGTTTGTGTCGCTGCCGTGCGTGAAGTCCATTTGAGAAATGTCAGACTGCTGTATATGAAGGTGGTTACTAGTGGACTGAGTGTGAACATAATGGATGACTGGCTTCAGGCAGAGTCTGAGAGCTGTCAAGCTGTCTGGCTTAAATGCTGCATTGCATGGTGGCCTTGAATTACACTCAAAACTTAAGGGGGCTCTCACATCTGGATGCTCTGAACTATTTCGCACTTTGCCCGAACCAGAAACACTGGAGTCTGACAGTCTGCGTAAAATAACAGTTTATCTACTGCAAAAGTTAGTCAGAAAAGTTGAAGCCAACATTGGCTTTTAATAGTGGAACTGTAGTTGTATCGAATTAATTTATGTTTATAAAATTTAGCAAGTCATCAGAAATTTTACATTCATTCATTTTCTGAACCGCTTAGTCCATTTAGGGTCGAGGGTAAGCTGGAGCCTATCCCCGCATTAACAGGTGAGAGGCAGGGTGCACTCTGGACAGGTCACCAGTCCATCACAGGGCCAACGCAGAGGGGACAAACAACCATTCACACACACACACTCACTCCTAGGGAGATTTTAGAGTCATCAATTAACCTAACATGCATGTCTTTGGACGGTGGGAGGAAGCCGGAGTACCCGGAGAGATCCCACGCATACACGGGGAGAACATACAACCTCCACATAGAAAGGCCACCACCCTCAAGGTTCAAACCTCCCCCAGCCGAGATTCGAACCAGCGACCTTCTTGCTGTGAGGCTGCGGTGCTAACCACCACACCACCTGTGTTAACAAGAACAAGGACACACATTTCTTTACAAAAATAATGAAGGGGTGATGATGTCCTCATAATAATCAATATAAAAAACTAAGTTTCACTCAAGGAGAGAAAGAACTAACCTTAGCTGGCTTATTTTAAATAACCCATCTATTAAATATAAGCATCTTATTTTGCATTTCTTAAAAAGGACTAATTTGACATAAAAAGGAAGCTTGCTTTTTTTTTGTCCTTCTAAGCCATCACCATGGTGACCTTCTTCATGTGTACTTCACTCCTACAGGAATGCAGTAACTCTAAGATAACACAGTCGAATCAGTGCAGCTCAAAGAAGCTACAAGAATGACACTGAACTAACGTTATAATACATGCTAAAACACCACACACACAGATATACTTCACTATATTCCTCTCTGTTACTATTTTTGCACGTTTACTTAAGTACAGCATGTGTGTTGCCTTGTCTCTATGTGTGTGTGCTTGTATGTCTGGCTCCAATTAAATATAGTTCTGCTATGTTGCATTGTGCAAAGATTATTCCAAGGGCATCTTCCTGAAACACACACACACACACACACACACACACAAACACACACACTTGCACTAAGACTTGCAACAATAGGCACACATTTTACCCCCCATTTCAGAAAAGTTAGCTAACAGGGGCGTGTAGAGTTTACACACATGTACAGGTGGGCAGATAAAAAAAAAAAAAGAAAAAGTAGAAGGAAAGGCAACATAGGACAAGTGACAAACTGAAGTCAGTGGAAGTAAAAATAAAACCAAGCAGGTTTTCTGGGAACCAAAAAGAAGAAAATATGTGAAAGAAGGGAAAAATAACCCAAATACAATTTACTGCACACCCAATCTGTGTGTAACGTGGTACAACCCAAATGATCACCAGTCCTAACGTCCACATTTTACACTCGGGATGCTCAGTCTCTAATGAGGATGTGACTTGTAAACAGCAACCTGCAAACATTCCTCGTAAATGACAAACTCACTGGATCCCAAAGAAATATTTTCTGTTAGGTACAACAACTGTAATGATTTCTTGTTGTCAAGTTATTCCAATAGAAAGCTTTTACAATAATTATATCACAAAATTAAAAGAAAAGCAGCAAAAGTGTTGCTGTCAGCTAATAGGCCTGTGTTTTGTTTTTTTTTTTTGTTTTTTTTGTTTTTTTATTAATTGAATTAAGCTAAATGCAAAATATCATTCATTTGTTTGAGTATGATTAAACAGGAAAACATGGAAAACCTGCAGGACTGCAGCTCTGTAGGATTAAACCTGCCTTCTTTTGTGCTAGCAACTTCACATTCAACTGTAAGCTGACACCATTTCAGAGAAGTTGGAGGTATGCTGAATTAATGGGTCAGTTTCAGCCCAGTTTAGCAGTTTTCTACATACAACCAAGGGTATGCCATTCTAATGGCTATGGTAAACTGTGAGAACACTGGACTCCTTGGTGGAAACAAGGCTGGAGTCTGACTTACACCAGTAGAGGGAAGATGGGGGCAATCATCACTTAGTTAATCAAACATTAGTAATTAAAAAAGAGAACCAGAACAGAACAGAAAAGCATTCTTTCAGTCTCCGAACACAGGAAGTCCAGGTTGGTATCAGATCTGAAGGAGGCACCATATAACATAAATAATTCAGGTCTCCTCTTCAATCTTTGCACCTAAGCAAACAAAACAGAAACTATATGTAAAAATCTGAATGGCAAATGTATCAAGGTCAGAAGAAAATTCAAGTGTCTGAATTCATGCAAACCCTAACTTTATAGAGCAGACCAACCATGCGTTAAGCCCCCATCTCAAGAGTCGGTCTTATAGACTTTTCTGAAGGTTTTGTGAAGAGACCTTGAAAATAGTATCTATCTGTATCTACAAGACCCCTGCCTCTGTACAGACAAAGATGCTGCAGCAACACAGCTTTGATAGCTCTGTAGTCAGGATGAAACAGAGTCTTCATGCAGGATTTTTCATGTTTTCCAGATTGTTCTGAAACCTTCACCTTTGCAGCTCAGGGTTGCTTCGTTTTGTCTGTACTTGTGCTGTCAGGCTCTTCTTTTTGCACCACTGGAATTATCAGTTTTTCCTGCTTGAGAGAAGTGTGAACTGCTAAGAGTTTTACGCTCAGTGTGTAAGCGCTAGCAGCCCTGTTTGACATCATAATCACTGGCTTTCACCACTTTAAACTGTCCTGTTAATGAAGCTGCTGTAAGAACAATCTGTTTGTGGCCTGTTTTTAAAAGTCATTAGAGGGTCAAAAGTTACTTAAAGAAACTGCATAATGAATAATAATAGAATATAATATGACTAACTCTTCTGTTTTGGGTGCTCTGAGATGAAATGTGGAGGTATTTGAGGGTCACTGCTGCATTAGATTGTTCCATCTACAGCCAGAAGATGAAACAGTTGCATGTATCTCCTTTAGCTGCTGCACCATTTTATTTAGAATCACAGTTAAGTTGGTTGTTTTACTGCAGTTTGTAGATTTATGTAAAGACAGCACCAAATGTTGCAGACTCTTTAGATGCAACTGTCAAGCAGCTGCTCAGGGTGCTTGTTCCAGGCTTTGGTGGACACAGGGCTGTCTGGTGTGTAAACACACACACATATGCACACACGAACAAGTACATAGCAATAGTCTCAGCCAGGAAAGATAAGGCTCTTGGAGGCTGTTCACATTTGGTGCGAACACCCGTTCTGGGTGATCTAATCATAAGTGGACAGCAGTAACTGTGTTTGTTCCCAACTGGTGTTACAATCTGTGCCCATATGCGTCGTAAACTATCACTTCTGATCAGATCCCCGTTCTCCAATCTGCACGCAAATAAACAAACTTTGTCACACAGGC
The DNA here is from genome assembly GCF_017639745.1 of Melanotaenia boesemani. Classification (NCBI taxonomy): domain Eukaryota; kingdom Metazoa; phylum Chordata; class Actinopteri; order Atheriniformes; family Melanotaeniidae; genus Melanotaenia; species Melanotaenia boesemani. Next base: position 34,467,029 of record NC_055686.1, on the reverse strand, counting down.
AGACGAGCAACAGGCAGGATGTCAGCAGGTCTACTGATGTTTCTGTAGAATAAGATTCTCACCTAAATCATGTTTCTAGTTCAATTTTAATAAGCTTAATTCTTATTCTCTGCTAAAGCAAATTTACAAAGAAATGGTGTAGAGGTTAGTCTCAGCATGTGTGATGTCCTGACTCATCCACAGTATATAATGTAAATACAACACTGTACATAAAAAAAACCTGAAACGCTTCATCAGCTGGTCTCTTCAGTGAATCGGTGAGAGAAGGAAGGGAAACTAAAAGTGACTAAACTTTACCATCCCAATCTTTTTCAGGATGTGTTGAAGGTTTGACATGCAAAAAAGAACATGAAGAAAAGAAATGAGGCTGATGAGAAACAAAAAACAATAAATATACAAGTTTTAGAGTTCAGGATAATTTAAATATAACCATTTCCAATTCTTCCCATTAATCCAGATTCTGACCAATACCTGTTTCTGATTCCAAACTATTTTTATTAAAGTCTTTACAAAGTAAATATGTCTTTACAAATTTCAGATAATGGAGCATTTAATTAATTATTCCATCAAGGAGCCAAAACAGAAAAAAATAAAAGAATACTTTTACCTTATCAGAGAGTAAATAACTATTCAAAGCTAGACTGAGAGACAAATCTCTTTTCCTGAGCGAATCTTTTAGAAATCCCAAAAGCAGCAGCAAACACACTGATTTACAATAAAATGCTAACATGAAACGTTAGCTTGCATTTCTGCTGCTTTGAGGACGTAAACTGGCTTCTGATTTGCTTTCATTGCTCTGTGAAATAAAGCTTTCTACAACATAATGCAGCATATAAACAAGCTGTGTTACAGTTACAATTGTCCGTGTGAAAAGAGGCGACTACGGATAAAACACGTGTAAGGAAAAACTCCAGCATAGAAACAAATCATTTGCATGGAGAATTCTTTGTAAATGAGTTTTTCAAGTTACTCATTTCAGCCTGAGATAAACCCCATATTAATGCCATCTTTATGCAACTTTCTTAGAATAAAGGTATTTTAGCCTCGCCTCGACTTCATGAGCCGTCAACAAGTTTATTCAAGTGATTCATGAAACTAGATTTAATCCTGTGTGTTCAGCTCTAACAGTAAGATCTTTACCGCCTCTTCTGTATCTATGCCAGGGACCGCTATCATGAATTCAGACTTGCCTCGGGTGTCATAGTAAGTATACCCTGGCAAATGTATCAATTTATATTCAGCCGCTTGCAGTCAAATAAAGAGGAGTCCCGAAGAAAAAGATCAATTTTCCAGTTTGAGACCCTGGTTTTCATCACCATTTCTACCTCTCTATCTCTATCTCTCTCTTTCTCTTTCTCCCTGACTTTCTCTTTCTTTGCCATGTAATTGTGGGAAGATAAGTGAAAAATTGAGAAAGAGAAGCTGGAGGCAAAAGGGTGCAGAGAAGAGAGATTCTGAATGAGGGAATTGAAAGAGTTTAGGCTGGAAAGTGGGTGTGCTCAGATGTGAGTGAAATTGAAGCAAATAATAAACAGCAAGGATAATATGTATGAGAGGATATGTTTGTAGGAATACCAGCGTTACATAAAATCTATTCCCCCATTTCTGTCACTTTGAGATATTTTGCAACTGTTTATCTTTGCTCTGTTTTAAATGAAGTCATTTAAGTTCGAATGAGTTTACTGAAATATATGCAGGTGTAATAACATGGATGATAAGCCTGTTGTAAAACCATTTGAGGAAAAATATCTTTAGTTATCTGATCAAAAATCAACCTTTTTTCTTAAAGAATTAGCCATATTGATGTAATAGACATACTGGATACCGCTGCTGCATGGCTTGTTTTTATGCTTATCCCAGCCCAGCCCCACATGTATTATTTACATCATGGCGTCACATCCAGCTTATATAATGGAAACTATCCCCCATGAGTTTTAAAAATAAAAAACAAAAACTTCCCAATAATACTTTTTGTTACTGGTTAATTGTCATTTAGGCTAATTTGATTCCTTAAAATGCCAAATGTTTTAAAATATTTGAATAAATGATGTTCAGCTCAGCAAAAATGGCAGATATTGCTTCTTCTTCCTTTTCTGAAGTTATATTCACTTTATGTTTTGGTGAGATTATATTAGAAGGAAATATTAAATAACTGTCAGATTTTGGGGCATCTTTGGCTAAATTAATGAAATGCTGGAGGAGTAAGGCAAGACAAGGCAAATTTATTTATATAACACATTTCATAGTCTGAGGCAATTTAAAGTGTTTTACAGAAACAAGAAAAAGAAGAAAAAAACAGATAAAAAAAGATCAAATATGTATGATAAAAAGAAAACAAAAGAAAAGCTATACAGAGTTATTGAAAATTTAAGCGCACTTGTACCATATAGAGTCAAACTACTCCCTGATTTGTTTCCTTTCTGTGGAAAAAAAGAGAATCATGGGAAGCTTCTACTACATACTACATGTGTACGTTTGCATGTTAACAATAGCACAATTCCTGTGTCATGTAGATGCATTATAAGCTGTTCCCCTGTCTTTTACACTATTCAAATGTAATATAAAAGATCATCAGTAAGAGTAAAAGCTCAGAGCTGGGTGTCATCACTGTTCAGTTACTCGTTAACATAATCAGCCAATCCCATGGCAGCAGCTCAACGTTTAAATCATGTAGACATGGTCACGAAAACTTGCTGAGGTTCAAACTGATCACCAGAATGAGGGATTTATGTGACCCTGAACGTGGCATGGTTGTTGGTCTGAGTATTTCAGAAACTGCTGATCTGCTGGGATTTTCACACACAACCATCTCTAGAGTTCACAGACAATCGTCTGAAAAGGGAAAAAATCCAGTGAGCAGCAGTAATCTGGACCAGAATGTCTTGTTGATGTCAAAATGACAAAACACACAGACTCATCAAAACTGGATTAAAAAAAACGTTTCCCTGTCTGATGAGTCTCCAATTCACTCATCATTAAGATAGTAGAGTCAGAAGTTGGTGGAAACATGAAAACATGGACCCATCCTGTCTATCAGCGGCTCAGGCTGCTGCAGGTGTAATGGTGTGGGGGACGTTTTATGGCTTTTTAGAGCATTGTTTCAGCTAGTAATGAGCAATGGTCAAAATTTTTTTATTGTGTTTAACCACAGAAAATCCTGCAATTAGTCACCATTAATTGCAATGTTAAGCACAAAATGTAATAATGAATTTAATAGCAGGGTATTGCACACTGTTCTTTTAAAAGTACAGCTATATAAACAAAGGTGCAGTAATGTGGTTTACAAAAACTAGTAGTATTTGTTTTGCACATTAACAGCTACAATATTACTTATGAAACTCTAAGTATTATTGTTATGAAATCAAATGTGTGTGACAAAGAAGGATGAAAATTTCGGGATTTATTTGTTAAAAGGTAACAAGCATTATGAATTTCATAGAGAGCCTAGTTTTCAGGAAGTGCATGTGGAAGGAGTGGAGATTCTGTGGAGCTGGAGACAGACACAACACCAGTTTGTGTCAGCACGGCTCACCCAAAAGGCTCTTAATGACTGAGACACGTGACGATGGTTGACCAAAACCAGGACTCCCCCTCCCCCATGGTATGTAATTGTATTCTGAGCCAGTAAACGATGGACTACTACCACACCAAAGAATGAACGCACCACAAAATAATTGTCTGTGTCTATTAATGTGATAGCAGTGCGTTAACATGCCCAGCCTCAGTTTAAACGCCACAGCCTTTTGTTGCTGACCATGTCTCGCCCTTTATGAGCATCTTCCCTGCTTTTCAGTGCTTTTATTCATTTTCATTAAAGTTCCCTTTGTTCTAACTTTGCCTGTCTGTTGCTGGCACATGTACCTTCAAACCTTAATCCTAACCATTCATTTTGTTACAAATGCATCTTTTTTGACTCCTAACAATCCACTGTTTGAAGAAAAGTAGGGAATTGAAGACTCTGAAGTGCAAAGGAAGTAGAAAAGAAAAAACTGTGGAACATATGTCTGATGGGTGATGAACTTGGGCCCTGTCTCTGCAGAATAGCAGCTCCTTCCATCCTCCTACCTCCTCCTAAGTGTTTAAGGCCAGTTCAAACATGCAGTGCATGCATACATCATCAGGTGGTGAGGCATCAAACATGAGCTAGATGATGAATGCAGTGATAGAGCGACATAGTGGGACGAATTAATCATGAAGTGAGACGTTGAGTATTGAGGTCATGAGACATTTGGAGCTGGTGAATGATGGTGTCACCACATAAATTGATGTGATCTGTATTTTTGAAGAAAACACAGTCGTTGTGCAACAGTTGAGCCTTTTAATGTATAACTGCAACACTTTGATTTGTGCTCCAACAGGATATTTCACGCCAGTGACATCTGATTTGAGCGTCTTCAAGCTTTTCCAGTTTTACCTGAGGATGTGGAGTGTGTTGATCTTAGTTTTTAGACAGTCTTGGTACTCCAAAGCATGCTTATGGTTGAGTTAGTGCAGCAGGCTGCTCCCGTTGGCGCCTCCAATGATAACTAGCTCGACATCATTTGCAGTAAATAGTCATTTGAAACCACAGTGTCTCCAGACAACAGATTCGGCTCTATTTTTATGTCTTATTATGTTTAACTTCAACGTCTGCTACAGCTTCATTTTCTGCTCTTTTTCTGTCCAAGTTGTGTTCCAACATGTGTGCATGTTTAGTGGTGCAGCAGTGAAAAAGGTCCCCCTTAAACAGTTTCCCACTGCACCATGCTCCCAACATTGTTTAGGCCATTTAAACTGGTGTTTGGGGTATAAGACTAATTCATATCATAACAAAAACCGGCTTTCATTTTGAAGTGGTGTACTGACACTAGTGGCTTCTTAAGAATCCAAGTCTTGTTCAAGTTTTAACTCAAGTGTAAACCCACTTAAATTTAACATAGATGGCATGTGGAAAATGTATTACACTAGTGGAAAACCCACAAGTCTCCTGTCATGTTCTGCATGTATGTGGGTAAAATTTAATATGCAACATCTAGTTCAGCTGCTTGATACCAAGAAAAGATAGAACTGCCTGTCCTGCTATGAAACATATAAATCTCATCAGAAATGTGACTAATGTATTCAAGGAATAATTTACATGCCTGGAAGGATTAAAAGAGCTGCAGCTTTTTTTTTTTCTGTACGTTACCTCCACTCGTACATCTTCCTTTGAAGTTCATGGATTTATTCCGCATATTCTATATGGGTTGTAGTTGGAAGTGTGGAGCCTTTAATAATCCTCAAAGTAAGAAGACAAAACTCATTTTTCCTTCCACACAAAGTGCAGATCGGCTGCAGATCCCTGTATCATTAGCTGATGATGTAAGTCAGTTTTTCTGCTACTCTTTTCTTCTTTACCTATTCATCACTTCATCCCATTTGTCCTCTTTGACAATAAATATGCATCTACTACACTTGCACATACACATACATCATCAGGGTTACAACACCTGCTTCCCCTCCGCCTCCAACATAAATCAGTCATTTCTACCTCCTCATTTGTACATACATGCTCATACTGAAACACATGTGACTGGCTCATTGCTCATAGTCAACCTCAATCAATCTCCAGCTTCTAGTTCACACTTGGTCTTCTGCACTTAGTGACAAACAGGACAAATGGGATAAAAGGGGGGCTGGGGGGTTATTGAAAAGAGAGAGGATGAAGAAAAGAGGAATAGCGTCTACTGTATGGTTCATTGTTCTGATGGTGTATTTGTGGCATTGGTGCTACTAAAATGGAACGGGGAGCATAGAGACTGAGACATGGCAATATGACTAATGATAATACTGGATTAGAAAATAAATAAAAGGTGTAAGAGGATAAACTATAGTTGCGTTTGCATCCACAAATCTACAGTGAACTGTTAAAATATTGCTTCATAGAAAATGTAATCACGTTAGCTTCCATTTAAAACAGATAACCAACCTGTGTATGCTGTCAGAGGTGGAATGAGCTGCATTCCTCATCACGGTTTTAGGAAGTAATTCAATCTAAGATGCATGGAGATGCAGACACAGAAGACTCTGAATCAAATGATAAACGTGGAGAATCATTTTTTATATGTTGATTGATAAAGTAATATTGATGAGCTCCAACAGGACAAACTAAAAAAAAAAAAAAAAAAAAAAAAGATGGAAGTGGAGCCTGTGGAACATCTAAACCAGAGATCACCAACTCTTGACCTCCTGGACCAGTGTCCTGCAGGTTGAAAGTGTTTTCCTCCAATTAGAGTCAGGTGTGTTAAAGCAGGGAAACATTTAAAACCTGCAGGGCACCGGCCCTGGAGGTCTAGAGTTGGTGATCTCTGGTCTAAAGTATGTACATAATGGCTGAGCAAGAACAGTGAATCCATCCTCTCCATTAAAGGTCCCATATTATATATGTTTTCAACAATTTCATGTAAGTATCAGATGTCCAACATCATTGTTTTCAAAGTGTATTACCCCAAATTCTGCCTTTGTACTTAATTTCAGCCATTCCAAATGCGGCTCTAGTGAGCTCTACTGAGAACGGGCTGTTTCTGTGTCTGAACCTTTAAGTGTTCATGAGTGGTGCCTGTCCACGCCCCTCTCTGGGAGAGGATCTGGCTTTTGTTAGCGCCCGCTCAGTGATTTTAGAGGGCAGGCTCAGTTAGCCATATGGCAGGTCAATGACAGTATCCACCACCGGGGGCAGTGGTTATTTCCATTTGTGAGGTCACAAAGGGGAAGATCTCAGACTCACCCGTTTAAGTGGACGTTCACTAAAAAGTGGAGCAAGCAAGTGAGGGAGGAGACATTTTTTCCTCATTTTTGGACCTCGTACAGGCTATGGGGACACTTATGACTGTTACAAAACCATTAGAAAGTGAATTTTGCATAATATGGGACTTTTAAAGCACGAATTACTTACAAATACATAATTTCCAGAACTTAAAAGTCTAGGTTATGCTTCTGACCCATCCATTAAGTACAATCCTGTAGCCGTTGTTGCCCTGCAGCGCCCTGATGCTGAGGAAACACACTTCACAACGTTTTTTCCAGCCTGGGGCATCATGTGACAGCTGCATTTCGCTTTACACACTAGCAGCTGGATATCAACACACTGGCTGTTTTGAACGCACACCATGATTTATTCAGCAAAGAAACATGAGAGGACATTATCACAGGAAGAGAGGAAAAGAGAGAGAAAGGAAATGATAAGATAAGACAAGTTTCAACATCAGACTGAGTTTTACTGGCTGGAGGGAGCTCAGAGAAGAGGCAGATTAGCCGTTGTTAGGCGGCACCAAAGTGAGAAACACTGCCAAGGTTCAGCTATGCTGCTTTAAGAGCAAATGCATGGAAATACTGTGTCTTCCATGACAAGGAAACCAGATTTATGTTTCCAGTGAGGTGAATGAAAATTACCCAGTTGTAGTTGCTGCCTACTAGAAAAGTGTGCAGGTATGGAAGCTAGTAAAAGAAGCGAACCAGAAATAGTTTAAAAAAAACCCAAAAAGCCTCGGCATCCTGCTAAAACAGCAAACGACCAAAAAACGAAATAAAACAAGGATCAATACTGGAGAATCTTTTGAAAGGTGGAGAAGTTTGAGAGACCAAATTAATTTCAAGAAGGATGCAGAGTTGATAAAGTTTCTCCTCGACAGGTAAGCACTGGAATTTTGCATAAATTAACCAAAAAGTTTATCTTGATTTACAAAGATTTTAGTCTAATTTATTTCTCGGCACTCGTTAAATGAATTTGTGTGACTGTATAGATGTATTAGTTGAGTAAATTGGTACCTATTACTTTACACCAATAAATGTAATGATGTTTTGGCCATGTGAAAGTGTGTTTGTCCTTATAAACTCATGCAATTACTATCAAATTAATTTATTAAGTGAGACTAAGGAAAAACAGCCACTGCATGACATATGTTGATTAATGTAGTTTTATTTTACACTCTAAAATTAGCGCTAGCATTGCAAAGCATAGCAACTAACTGTGTGTGAATCATCTTTGCTTGTCATCCTGATGTTTGCTGGCACTATGTTCTCTGTCCTGCATAGACTGTATATAAAAAAGCCGTCCTCTCACAATCCGGCAACCTGCACGAAACTCTCTGAGGGAGGGGGGGCGCTCTCTCCGTGTTTTTCTCTTTCGACTGCAGTTCTGATTTGAAACACTAGATGTCATTGTTACATATTTCGCCTTTAAGTCTGAAAACCAGAGCTTTAGCGCTATGTTGCATACTTTGAATTGGAGTTATAACACTCCAGCTTTAAGATATTTTTTGACACGGTGATCCTCACACTCTGCAACACGACCTCAACTAAAGTCACTGAGTCATTTAAAAAAAGCAGGTTTGACTGACGTGAAGCTGCCACAGAGTCTTCTGTCACTGTAACTGTGCACTTTATCACTTATAACTAGTAGAAATCTTCTCATGTGCTCCAAACAAAACCATTGAATCAGTGATATTACTCATAACCGTGACGTCAGGATGCTGGTTAGAAATATTTCTTTATTCATAACTCAAATATCTGACATCTGTACCAATTTACCACAAACTCGATGCACATTCACATTTTCATTCTGGCTCTTTTTAATGCTGGAAACTAACAGCACAAAGTAACCTTCTTGTTTTCTACTTGTTTAATCAATAAAGGGTATTGGAGTATTTCCTTCTGGCTAAAAGTAATTTCAGTGAGTGGAAAAGTTTTTAAAAATGTTTCCACAAAATGGGAATCAGAAAACTTTGATGGAAAACTCACCATACTGACAGAAACAACAAATGCTGCGAAAATAAAAAAAAATAAAACCAGAAGATTCTCTAAGTTAGCCCATAATGGGTCATTACTGTTTAATTAAACAAGTCCTGTTGTAAAAATATGTTACATTATATAAGACACAAATAAATCACACCAAGAGTTGACTGGTTTAGATGCTTCAGTGTTCATTGCTACAGCACCACTGCTTATACATCATGCAGATGTGTTTTATGCTGATGTCAAGTGCAGAAAGAAAGTGGATTGCCAACACTGCTTTTCAGTATACAAAGTTCTGTACAACAGTTTCCAGAACCCACATGACAGAGTGGAAACACACTGCGACAGTTTGCATACAACATGTTGAGCGAATCTGGCAGATCTCTGCAGTCCAGCTGGATAGAAGAACTCGGGGTTTGTTGAAAGAAGAGACTGAGACATACTGTATGTGCACATTACTGCCGAAAGTAGAAAGCATCATCTTAAAACTAGAGGGAAAAAAACTCCTTATGCAACTCCAAAAACAGAAAGATGCAAAGAGCGGTAGTTGATAAATGTGGGAAGTCGCTCTCAGGTGCTGAGTAGATTCTATCTCAGGTGTGTATTAGGTGTACATTTTAATTTGAGCTTTCTGCGCTTCTAAAAAACAAATCATAGCCCTAAAAAATCTCCACAAACGTCATCACTGCATTTGTCAAGCTGAGATATTTCCATATGTCGGAGTTTTTTGAGGCAGAAAGCACAACTAAAGAAACAGTATTTAATTGGTGAAGTCTCAAAAATCCTGATAAAGTTTGTGACAATGATTCTGCTATAAAATTGGGATAAAAGATGGCAATAAGATGCTGAAAAACATTACTAAAAAGAAGAAGGCAAGGAAAAGATTAAAGACAAAAGGTGCAGAACTAAAAAGAAGGAGAGCAAATGAGACGTAGGAAGAAGCTTTGATGGATGACAGAGGGGAGAAGATGTGTCTCAATTCAGACTGGAACTCACAAGCATGACAGCAAAGACGGGAAGATTAGATCCACTTTTAGGGAAGCGGGATGCAGCCAAGACAACAGGAGCAGACAAAAATCAGCTTTAGATATAAGAACCAAGAGAGATGTGGAAGAATCTGAGCAGGAACTCTTGAACACTCAAGCTGGTTACAAAGGAAAAAGTATGAGTGATGGAGTGATAGTGTTTCTATCCAAAAGGGAAAAAAACAGGCAAGAAGAAAAAACAACTTTCTGCAACGACTGAAAGTAAAGTTGGAAAGAAATGAACTTTTTATTTATAATAAACTGATGATGGATGGATACGAGTGCAGCTTTAGAAAACCTTTGGTAACCTCTCATTTGGGCTAAAACATGCTGGATTTGACATTTATATGCCAACAAGAGAAGAGCTTGTATTCACATGACGTCACATCAGCCTGATTAGTTATGCGTAATATGAAGTAAAGGTCAACAAGGCTCATTGTTTACCAGTGTGTGTGGTCAACGTGTCCTTGATTGTTGGAAAATTCCTTGTGTTAGCACTGTTTGTATTACTTCCAATCATTCAAGTCATGAATTGAATCCCCAGCTACCATGATATTACTTCAGGGTCTCTGGTGAAGTCCGGGTAAAAGGGAAAGCAAAGGATTTTACTGAAATATCATTTCTTTGGGTTCAAAAGGAGCCGAGCCAAAGCAATGCCATGTTTTTCATAAATTTTGTTTTGTTGAAGGTTTTTAAGTCATTGTCCTTCAGTTGGATAAGGTCCTTCTCTGTTAGCTTCTGCTATGTTGTTCATGGGATGACAAAATTCACCTGCTTTCTTCTTTTACTTGCTAATAGTGGTTTTTTATAGCTTATGGTTTATCGTATTAAGCCATTTATCAAACTTCATTTGTTCATGTTGCCTTTATGATTCAGAAAGAGAACGCTGATGTTTGATAATAAATGTCTTCACTAAAATTCTGTAATGTCTTTGTTTTATGTAAAGCACTTTGAATTGTCCTGTAGATGAAATGTGCTATACAAATAAACTGCCTTGCCTAAAACACTAACCATGAATATAAGAAAAGTTTTTCTACCATCATTCAAATTATCTGAAAAAACACAAATTCTGCCATCGTGTCAACTTGTGAGCACAACTGTAATTTTAACTTTTTTAGCTAATGTGTTTTTGCTTCATTCATCAGGGTGTCCTAACAATCGTTACGATGAAGATTACATAGATGAAGATTCTAGTTGAAAGAGCCAGATGATATGTGTTTACACCAAACTAGTACCTGTAATGCTATAAAAAAACACCAAAATATGTACCAAGAAGAGCAGAAACAAGACAGTATTTGTCATGAAGGGTCTCAATCCCAACTGCTTCCATCCGTTCACATGTGAACAAGTTACAGACTTTCAAGCTTTTCCCTGCTGTAGCTCGTCTGAAGCACCAGACATGTTGAGACATCAGGGAACTTACGTGGCAGGTAATTCTCCACTTCAAAACCTAAATCTTTCTTGGATAACATGAAAAACTATACACCATCACATTATTTCAAGCTTTTTCAAAGATATCTGGTGCTTAAATTCACATCTGAACTTTGAAAACACTCCAAAAACTACTTGCATCTTCCTTTGTTTGCAGGATGTAAATGAGTCTGTAAAAGTCATGTGACTGAGTACAAGTATCCAGACTAACACTGCTGGTGGATCAATTAAAGGGTTTAAACTTGTAACTTTGCCTGTATGATCACTCTGCAGCCTTGGCACAACTGGGAGACTTAAAAAATGAAATTAAATGGAACGAAACTTGGCTTGTTTTAATTAGGAGGGGACATTTTAAAAGGATTAGTGTTAAGAGCATCTTTTTTTAGACACCACATTTAAACAAGTAGGCCACTTAAAATCCGTCAAAGCTAATAGAGCATCTCTTTGGTTGCCTCTGCATGGAACACAAATGCTGATTGAAGTGATTTTGGTGGTAAATTAAATAATAATTTTCATGTCTCATTACTGACATAAAAAGAAAAGAATCCTGATGTCCGGCTCACTCCCTCCTTTCCTCTCATACTCGAGCTCCTGTAACTTCTTTAGCCTCCTCCGGCTGCACTGAAATATTAAGCCAAGCCCATTAAACCCTGGAGGCCATAACCATCTGAAATTCAGAGAACACAGTAAACTTTACACTCCTGCAAAAGCTGCATGACGAATAATTCCAAGCTGAAGCTCCCTCCAGGGTGAGCCAGCACATAGCAGTATGAGTCAGTGGATATGGCTCGCCGCCTATTGATCAGAACTGGTGGATTGAGGTCAGATCAATCCATTTAGGGTCAGTGTGTGAATGCCTGAGAGCAGCAGCCCTGTTCCCAGTGGACCTCTGCAGCAGCACAGGATAACAAAACGCAGGAGGCCCACTGGAAATCGCTTATGGGTCAATAGGTGCAGTCGATGCTGGGTTAACTATGATCACAGCTAATGTGATGCTGTCATCTGAATAGACTGTGGCAATATGATTTATTATGATCTGCAGGAACTTGTAGCAGCAACGCTGAGGATTGTAGAGGAAAAGGAGACAGAAAGAGTAAAAGGCAACGGTGAAAAGATGTGATCAGTAAAATCATAATCAAAGTCAAGAGAGCAGCAAAGCAGGATTAACCTGCTGAGTGTTGAACATATTTCATTTAAAAAGAGAAGGCAGCAACACCATGTCATTTTCACTTGACCTTAAATTCTACCATTGTGGTTTTTCTCTTACCAGTTTCTGTTTAATGTCTCTGCGTAGTCACAATCTGCAAGCTGGATTCTCTGCTCTGTGGGTTATGCACCCTGACACGTACTTACTGCAGACTGCTGGTACTGATAAGCTGAAAGGAAGACAGAAAGAGCGCAGCATCTGGTGTGTCGTACCATAAAGAAAATCCATCTCCACCATGATGGTGCCTGCTGTTTCACATGCTGCATGTCTGACTCACACTGCCTCTCGTATCTAATTTTACCAAGAAAATTTCTACACAGGCCCACCTCTGTAGATGTTCTGGTGGAGCCTTCGCCTCAGGTGCAGAGGCTGATTCCTTCCCTTCTGCATCTATCTAGGTGAGGGTAAATGTAAGTGTTCAAATAAAAATGGGAAAGGCATCATGAACCATGAAACTTGAGCAGAATTGGAACAAAATCTAGTATACCATCATTTCCTGTGTTTCTTGATAATCAAAACTTATTTGTAATTGTTTGCTTCTAGCCTCTGAAAGCTCCCATGCCATCTGTCGTCTTACAAGATTCAAATGAAGCTTGAACATTGCTTTCATATGGTGGTGTGGGTAGACCAAACGTCTGCAAGGCAATCCAGTCAATAACCCTCCAGCTAGTATTAGCACTAGCATCTATGGCCTAACCTTGCCTCTGACTGCCCTCTGTACACAGTTGCACCATGCTCTTCCAGCTTCTCATCTGCCTCAGCACAGGTCTGAGATCAATGTTTGGGCAAAGGATAAAATAAAGACTACAGGGATATCAAGGAAATGGAAGCATAGAGTAGTTTTCCACAGTGGAGCACATGCTTTTATGTGTCAAAGCTGCAGGTTGTCAACAGAAGAGTCACTTTTTGTGGATTTCATTTTGTTTTGGCGGGAAAAAAACCTACATGTTATATGTCTGACAGCTCAACCATGCCCGACAGTGTGGACGTCATATACAGAGACACCAGTTTGACTCTTTTCACACAAATACTTTCTCAAGAAGAGGATGGATGCTCTCCCCAAGACTGAGAGCAAAGTGCACCATTAAAGAACGTCTGTAAACCCTTTTGAAGTATTAATGATTCATCACACAGACGGAAGCCGGTTCAGGCACAGTGTCAGCAGCTCTGAAATGGCCCTGAAATGTGCAAAGTAACATAAATGAAAAGAGACTTCAGAGTAGCAGGGGACTTTTTGAAAGCCTGGTTTGGAGAAACTGTGGCAGCTTGTGCAGAATCAGACACTCATACCTGACACACAGAGGCACCTTTTCCCATAATAACTTAATTAAAAGTTCATCTCAAACACATTGAGCCACTTTCAGTGACAAACTCTTTTAGTCGCTTTTCATAGCATCTATTAAAGCATCACGGTGATACATCAGAACACAGTAATGGCAGCTTCCAATTGTGACACGTACAGCAGTTATGATTTGGCCACAAAAAAGATGAAGACCAAACAAAGAGTGGAAGAGGCGTTACTCTGGATTTCCACACAAACATATATTTCACATATTTCCTGCAGTCCTGTGGTTTTATTACTCTATTGTGCCAATAAGTTAAAATAAGGGGTGAAAATTAGATGTTTTTTTAAATTCTGTGATTTTATTGATCTCAGTTCATGTCATGTCACAAGATAAAAAACATTTCAACGGACAAACATCCCCAAGAGTTTCATACTTGCACTGATTTAAAAAGAGTTTTAGAAAAACAGAAAGAAAAAGACGACAGCTCTTTCAATGTCAGTCACAGCAGAGGAAAAGAGTCAACTATCGTCTCTGAAATTAGGAAAATTGCTCCTCATCTCAGGAATATCATTTCGCCAACGTCTCCACATCTGAATATCTTCGCTTTGCCTTTGAAGCTCTTTCAGCTGCGAGTCCCCGAGTTGATGACAGTAAATCTGCACTATCATTTGGTCTATTACACTTTTCCCATTTTTCTCTCTGAAACCTTTTCACTTGTGTCTGGGTTTTCTCATTTCACTGTCTCTTTTCACACTTTGTTCTTTTTGTTTTTACTTTCTGGCTTTTTTTTTTCTTTCCAATCTCAGAAGGCAACTAAAGGCGTTTAAGAAATACTGTCAATTTAGATTTTGCCTCAGTCCAAAAAGTTGTTGCATTTTACTCTTACATCTGCTTCAGGTAGAATTAAATAAGCAAAAATAGGATTTTAATGGAGGTTGTACAAGAGAGACTGACGTCTATAATCTTTAGTTCTGAAGACCCACTGGATAGTTGGACATGCCAAAATGCCTCCATTTTAACTAGACAGCTGTTCAATAAATATTTCTCCATCATAAGCGTACTAGTCCGTCCACCATGCGTTTGAAAATGCAAAGAAGCCATCCATCAATTCATCCATTAATCCATTTTATAGCCAATATTTATCCAGTAGCGGCTAACTGGGATATAGCCTCGGCAAGAGGTGAAGTACACCAGTACAAGACTACCAGTACATCACAGCCCTAACACAGAAAGCCAATGCAAGGTTCTTGCTAATTAAAATCCCTGATAGCTCATGAACATGCATGTAAACTGTGGGAGGAAACCACAACAAACTTTTCTCACTTAAGTCTGATCCTGTCACCAGTGACAGAGTGACATGCACAATTCAAGTTACTGAAACTCTTTAACCTTTTGTTCTACTCAACTGAATTATCCAATGTATTGTGCCAAGAAGCAGTGGTTTCCAGCTGATGTGTGGTGACTGCCTGTGGGGCAGAGAGGTGAATTGAGCCTTGTTCTCTGTTCAAATAATGCTGTGATGTTGCAAATAATTATATTAGAATAGTTTCTGAGAGTTTTGGAGTGTGTTTTTTTTTTTTTTTTTTAAACTGCAGCTTATTCTGTTTTCTAGTCCCCACTATGACCAAGAAAGTGGACCACATCAGTCCAGCTCTGAGGTCTTTCCACTGGCTGACAGTCCGTCAGAGGATAGACCTTAAAGTTCTGCTGCAGGTCCGTAAAGCTCTGAATGGTTTCGGACCTCCTGACCCAGGATGAACCCACCAGACCCCTCAGGTCGTCTGAAGCTGGTGTTCTGTTGAAACGTGCTACCTTGTTAAAGCGTTCTATCACAGACTGAATTCATAGGTTTCTTTGTCGATCTGTGTTACCCCATCAGAAGAGAATACCACGTGTATTTTTCATACAATTCAGTTTTGTGCGAACAAAAGCAGTGAGTTAAAAGATCCACAAATATGTGGATTAATGATCTTTTATGGGGCGCATGTCTGTAACAAACTCCCAGAAAGCCTCAGATCAGCTTTTATTTCAGTCCACGTAAAAAGACCCACCTGTTCTCTGCTGCGTTTAAATAGTGAGTTCTTCTTTAAGTCCAAATCTGCATTACTTCCTTTAAGCTTGAATTTTTAAACTTGATCGTGTTTTTATCTAATGTTCTTTCATTTTTTTACATTTTGTTTTTAATAGTAAATAAATATCTCTTTGAATCACCCTGTTGTTGCATTGAGCTATACATATAAACACGTCCTACCTTTTAATGTTTTTGCCATAAATCATCTTTGTTTCGATCACTTGTCTTTCCAGCACAGTTTTTTTTAGATTTCATCTGTAATATAGTTTTGTAAATAGTGGAGGTACAAAAGGGAGGAGATCTAGTGAAGATGAGGAGCAGAAGCAGAGGAGGAACAGGAGGAGCATCAACGCCTCAACCACAGTAAGTGGTGGAGTTTTAATACACTACATATGTTATAGTGATGTCTTTCTACATGCAGTGTATTTTCTATTATAGGCTTTGTCTCAGATTACTTCATTATTGCTTTATTTATTACTTTTTCTGTGTTATATATATTATTAATTTTTCTATTCTTAAACATATAAACAATTATTTCTAGAAAATGGGTTTCTTCAAGATAAATCTTATCAACTCTCACAATATATTTTTATGTTTTTACAGATTCTTCTAATGAAAGACCTTTCACAACTGGATATGAAAGGAGTGTGAGGTTTGGGGTCTTCACCAGGACAGGGACTGCTTCACTGACCCTGCAGCTGAGAAAAGCCTGGACATGAACAAAGAGAACAACCTGTAAACACTGAATGCTCTGGGCACACAAAGCTGTGTAAGAAGATGTAAATTAGCTTGAATTTCATTTTCGTATTCTCAAGGTTTTCTTCTTCTGCATTTGAATTGTTAATAAAGAGAAAGCTGATGAAACGTCTGTTTGACTTCACACTATTTTGACTATTTATTATATAATAATGACAAAGACTTTCACATTCCTAAAGTTATATTTGTAAAAATAAATATTTAGACAAATAAAAACAAAAAAAAATTAGGAAATTTTCTGACACATTTATTAAAAAAAAGACTAAAAAGACCACGAAGCCTATTATAATTACAGTGCTGAAAGGGTTAAGCCTGTTGAATTAAAGAGGTTGGATCTTACGGAGCAGTATTCCTACAGCCGCTCATCAAATCTGAGTCTCTTACTTCTACAGCATATAACTGAGGAGATACGACACAAACCAGTGGCTGAAGATATTCCTCTAGTTTTTGAATCCATCAGTTGTCACCATGTTTCTTAAAGAACTGAGCTGGTGCTGCTAAAGCTGCTTCAGAGTGTTTACCGATAAGAACACTCTCCGACATTAAGAGGCAAAGTTTTTTTTTTTTGGCAGGGATCAGACTTAACTAAGCCGTTAATGGCCCAAGAATACACAGGAGTCCACTGAAATGATTTAAGTTGTTCTAATACCTTGGATGTATGAGGCTATTGGACCAGAAACATATTTCTGTTCTTGTTAACGGGATGATGTCAATGTGAGAAACAGTCTTTTGCAGTGAAGCTAAATCACCACCATCCGTCTCCAGAACTGTGGTTAAAAGATAAAAATTACAGTTTAACTAATCTCTAAGGCAGATTTGAACCATTTTTTTTACCTTGTCACTTGTTATAGGCTGTAAAGGAAAATAATCTAAAGTCCATTTCATAAATGGTAGAGACGAGACTTCTCTGGCTACACACCATGTTGCTGTTAAAGTTTATATTAGCAGCTGATTTTTAAATGATTGTACTGGGAGATGGAAGCAACTGCAGTTTTTGTCTATTAAAGAACTTTCCAAAGTAACAAGTGTAGTTGCCATCAACCCCTAAAATGTGTCTTTCATATCAGGCGGTCTACTATCTCCACCTCTGTGCAATCATATTGCACCAAATAACAAGAGCATTACAGTTTGGGCTACATTAATTTTTCTTTGATTATGTTCAGTTTTTCATACATCTGCAACCACTTGCGGAGGGTATGGGACGATGCAGAGCAGGAATTGCCTCAGTAGTTATCATGGTAGCTGGGGAGGTGTGTTCAAGTTAAGATTGGTAATTGCTGCTGTAATTCAAGCCTAAGATGACGGTGACCTAGTTTCCATCACAAGCAAGTCTGAAGGTAAACAGCTCTAAAAAAGAACCATGAAACAATTTTAGGCTATGGTCCCAGTCGTTGCAATCCAGTAAAAGAAGTAGTTGTCCTACCTCAAAAAACCTTGATGAGAAAATAAACAACTATAGCAGATTTTCAAAAAAAGGGCAGTTCGGAGAGATTTTATTCATGGATTAATTAAATCTATAGGAATATTTGGGATATTTTATCTTTGAAGATGATAAGTCAAATGATCAGAGTATTCTTGTACAGTTCCGAGTACAAACTGTGAGTCACATCATTTTATTCAAAGTTTTTCCATCCCCCCTCCAATGTGGATCAAGCCTTCAAAACAGAGAAACCACCTCAAGCAAGTTACTAAGCTTATTTATGCATTAGAGGACCTTTTCTTCCAGTTTTTAATCTTTTTATTTACTGTTTCCTATTCACTTATTCTAAATGCAAATAAAAAACAGCAATGGAAACCCAACCATTTGCATTTTCACCGTATTTTTCATTCTAAAATTTACATATGCAGCTGCAAGAGACCAGTGTTTCAGGAAAAAATGCAAGTTTTCTTTTTTTTTTTTCTTTCGCAGACATGTAGCTAAACTAGATGAAAAATAGTTGTGTGAAAGGAGCAGAGGAAGGGCAAGAAGCAATCCAGCCTTCGTCTCCATCATGACTGGCAAAGATCCAGTAGACAACATAAAAGATCCTTCAGGAAGAAGTCTTTGCTGTTAAAAAAGGCTTTTAGCATATCCCTGAACCTTCATTTGGTCCATGCACTAAGCACTCAACAGGAAAATGGACCGATGCAAATACTTTGCCCAGATGACAGCTCTCTGGAGAGACTGTTAAAACAGGCCAGCAGAGGGAGAGTACACTGAGCCTCTAGTCTAGTTTATTTACAAATCTATTGGTGCTGAAAAATGTCAAGGGTCCTTGGGAGCCTTCTCCTTCAGAGGGCCTCAAGTGGATCTTTGATGAAGCTCTCAACAAAATGAGAGAGGAAGAAAGAGAAAGAGAGGATGACATTGTCTCTGTCTGAAGATTCACCTCTCACTCTAATTGCCTCAAGTCCTATTGATTACCTGAGGCCTCCTCACACCTTTTCCACGCGATCCCTTCACACTGCATGTAATCCCTGCACACAGTTCACAGACTCGCTTGTCTGATGTTTTCTTATGCGATTAGCACTATTGTTCAAAGTGTGTGTGATAGCTGGTGTTTCAGGACACCTTAAAAACACCACCACTCATAATTCGGATACTAAAAAGAAGGATGTAAAGACACAGGTGAGAATAAGAGTAATCTGCGAATAAGCCGACAGACAGCCACTCCATCCACACACCAACAACATCAGCACACACGCCTACATACACCAAACCTACAACTCCATCCCCTCCTGCTGGGCCAGGGGGCGTGTTTAAGCAGCAGCTTGATCCCCTGCACATATTACCAAACATCCTTCTGTCACAACACACACTCTCACCGCCAATCACTCTCTTATCCTCGTCTCTCTGCACTTCCCTAAGGGGATTGAGGATGACTCCATTCCCATGCAATTAAATGTTCTCTGTCTGGTACGTGTGTGTGTGTGTGTGTGTGTGTGTGTGTGTGTGTGTGTGTGTGTGTGTGTGTGTGTGTGTGTGTGTGTGTGTGTGTGTGTGTGTGTGTGTGTGTGAAGAAGACGGGATGGCAGATTCTTCGTGAATAGTTGGAGTAGGGACTGGAGCAAAAAGTAAGAAAAGAAAAAAAAGTGGCTTTATCTAATCTCCCTCCATCTTTTCATTGATTGGATGAACTCTGGACCCCGACGATAACATCCGCTAATTAGACAGGCCGCCACAGTTGGTAGTCCAGTCATTCAGTATTACAGCTTTAAGTCACCTGCTGCACCTTTGAGGGCTTACTCCAGCATCTCTGCTGCCTGCGTTTTGAAATTCACAGGGGTCCCTGCAGTTGCTCAGGCTTTAAATGATGGTAATGTAGGTAGGAGGGGTGCATGTGGCCAAAGGGTGGTGTAGGTGGAATACCAAAGGAGTGCAGTTCAGAAACTGGGAAGTACCACATGAACAAATTTTAAATAAACCCCAAAATAGCACACTGAAAGACAAAAATATTAGTTACGATAGTCATGATCTTAATGAAGTGATTACAGTGCCTCTTAGATTATGTCTCTTGTTGTGATGTCTTTTGTAGAAAATAATCTCTGTGAAAATTGGTGTTTTCGGTGCTGCTTTGAGCACATTCCCTCTCACTTCCCTGGTTTAGAGCCAAAAGCTGTGGGTGGATATCCTGTGTGGATTTTTGTCACTGATTTTCTACTCGGTATTGTTTGTTATTCATTTATTTTTGGTGATTCTGCAATGCCCAGCGAACATCCAATACATGGAGCCAAAAGGGAGGAAGTGCGTTTTTTATATGGAAGTGCTAAAAGTAAGGGTGTGGAGGTGTAGGTGGTGGATATGTGAGAAACACATACATTTTTCATCAAGAATAAAGACAGTGTCTACAACAGTCCCGATCTGTCCCTACAGTAATGTGCAAACATCTTGGGTTGTCCCTTAGTTTTTACATTTTGCTTCCAAGCTGCCAGACTTGCTTAAAACCTTATAAAGTGGTCCTGAGCAACAGTTCTCCAGATTTTCTACAGGTCTTTAGAGTTTTCTTAGGACATTGTCTGTGATTTTTACTCATTTTCTTGCCTGTGAAATGTTTCTTTCATTCTTAAACCCCTTAACATGAGCCTTTGAATCATTAAAGCATAAAAGATTTCTAACTGACCAGATGAACAAGTGTTGTGTTTTTAGAAAACTTTACATAAAACAGTTTTATATTGAATCTTTAGGTACTTTGTTTATACTGTAGCAGTTGGTTGTGATGAAACGTCATTTGGTAACCATATCTTGGGTTGTGTCTACAAAAAACAAAAAAATAAAAAAACATTGTTTAATTTTGCTTAATTCAGGTGGGAAACTTACTATATTTCAACATGTTGTGCAGTGTTTCCTAAAAAAAATCTGAGGCCAAGTGGAGGAAAAAATGAAGACGTGTGACACCTACACACTTATCTATAGTATCTGAAGTGATATCCTTAAGATACAGATAGAAATCCAGCAAAGACCTGACACAGGACCTCAGAGATGCATTTGGACGTTCTGTTGCTCCATCTGCTCATCAGAAAAGTAAAGGTGGCTCTCAAGAAGCTATAGTTAAAGAAGGAAAACAGGATGAAAAAGCTGAGGTATGTCGCATGCAGTGATGGGAATAACGGAGTTAAAATAAACGCCGTTACTAACGCCGTTGCCTTTTTTAGTAACGAGTAATCTAATTAATTACTTTTTCTATCGTTACAACGCCGTTACCATTACCAAAATGCCGTTACTACAAGTTACTGAGTGAAGCTACGAAGTGGTCGTCCCACTTGGTTTAACGCTAGCTTGGCTCACAGACACAGGAGCTCCAAATGTGTGTGTGTTTTCCCCTGTAGTGAAAACAGGGGTAAGCGATTAAGTAATGATGATTGGAGGAAAATTTTATAAGCCAATCAGAGACACCAGGTGGGCGGATGTTTACACACAAACCCAGCACATAGAAGCACACACACAAAAAATCAGAGATGGCGAGTCCGGAGTCTCAGGGAAAGACGGCGTTTTCGAGGTGGAAATGATGAAGAAAATTCTTGAAGTACAGTTGTACCAGTTGTGGTCTTTTGAGGTGCAATAAATATTAAAACCTCTGTTCAGGTACCAGTCTTTGCTGTTCTACTCTATGCACCTGGCCTGTGAAACCTGTTCTGAAAAAAATCAAACTTCTTTGACATTTTTAAACTTTAAAAAAGTAATGAAATAGTTACTTTCCCTGGTAACTAGTTATTTTTATAGTGGAGTAACTCAGTTACTAACTCAGTTACTTTTTGGGAGAAGTAACTAGTAACTGTAACTAATTACTTTTTCAAAGTAACGTGCCCAACACTGGTCGCATGACACAAGACGTGGACTGAACATCAGTAGCAACAGGTCTGATGGGGGGATGCATCCTCCCCAGAACCCGGACCTCATCTTTACTGAGCCAGTTTGGGATCATCTGCACAAAGAACAAAAGGCAGAAACGTCCAAAGAAGAGCTCTGGAAAGTCTTTCTAAAAGTCTGAAGAACTACACCTAAAGACTGCTTGAAGAAAAAGCAAGAAAGCTTGTCTAAGAGGGTTCAGACAATGTTAAAGAATAAAGCTGCTCATACTAAATATTGACTTTCAGGTTCATTAAAATTGTGGAAACTCTATTTTTCTTTTATACACTGCATTTAGATTGTTTTCTCTCTACACGTCTTAACAAATTAAGTCATTTGTTTCCTGTTTTCCTGCTAATACACAACAAAATAAATGGATCGTTGGAAACTTTTGCACAATACTCTATAATAGAAGTACTGAAAGAGTGAATATATGGGGGAAATGATCCTTGTGGACATTTCACTAAGTTTAAGAAACAAAAACAATGATATCAACAGACGAGATTTTCTTACCTTTTTCTTGTTGGTCGGGCAGATGTAGAAACTTGTCACCACAATGGTTGTCCCTGGCATCAGGTTTAGTTTGGTGTAGGTTGTGCCATAGTCAGTGGACCTGAAAACAGACAGTCAGGAAAACCTTCGTCATAAATATGTTTATTGCTGATTAGATTTTATAACTTTTCTTTAATCCATTTCTCCAAACTCTTTATATTTAGGATATTAAAATAGTTGAACCTGCATAAAAATCCTTTGGGCTGACAGTAAAAGATTGAATGTAGAAAACCCTGGGACAAGAGCTTATTCTCTCAAACTGCCCTATGGGCCTTATATTGGCTCTCTATTCACCATATTACCACTTTATGGTCTTTGGTCTGAGCCTGGTGACAAATCAGAAAGGACTGGCCGATCTGTTATTGCCGCAATGATGCAAAAACAGCCTTGGGGCAGCCGCGAGGTACTGACCAATCCTCAAACCTGGCAGCTTGAATGCTGGTGCTGAGTACAGTGTGCGTTGGAGATGGATGGCTTGCTGCTGGATCCTTTCTCCAGTCTGACTAAAGCACATCCACAAAGCAGAGGGTAGGAAATTGTTTTTGACAGGTTTTGAACAGCAGGTTTCATCTCAGCAAGTCTGAAGGGAGGGCAGTGCACGAGGATAATTAATGTTTAAAATTCCTCCCGGAAAGATGCAAAGTTAAGACTTATCTAAGATGCACTGAATCAAACAAGACAAGCAAAGTAGAGGATGGATTGTGACGGATAGGACACTGAGTCTCACCTAGGAGTAATACAAGTCAATAATAAATATAGATGTAATATATCTTGTTTTGGCATTCTGTGTTTCTAGTGTGCAGTTTTGACAGCTTTGTGGGGCTCATTTCAAAAGCAATCCACAGCACAGAGGAAAGAAGGAACCCAGCATTCATGTGAGGATTGAGGGTTCACCAGAAGGGGGCCTGGAAGAAGAGGTCTTGATGAAAGAGAATGATGAGCTAGCACATCAACCTGGTTAAGGATGGGAGGATTTACTCCTTTTCACTGTGGGACATCAGCCACTGATAGACACACACATACACACAACAAGACACATCCACAAGTGAAACCCTGCCAAGCCATTCAGTAATCAGCCCTCCCAGAGAGCTCTGATACAGCTGCAGAAAACAGAGCGGCGTAGCGGGGGTGAGCTATTTCTCCGCGGTGAGCTGGTGAGTGTTTTCATCTTCTTTGCCAAGCCTGTGTTCAGTGTTTAACCTGTGATCACTCAGAGGACATGGGTGGATCTCACGCTGATGGCTGTGTTAGCAGCCAGAGCTCAGTGCTTATCTCAAAACCCCACCAGTGGATGGAGTAAGGAGCCGCAGGGCCCAGTGTGTGAAGGTCTGCTCAGGGCCGAATTAATCTGGGTGTAAGTGTGGAAACCACACTGAGCACACTGAAAACACCTTCAGTAGACAGAGTTAAAGTCTAATAAAGAGTTTGATTAAATCTTTAGCCACAAGGTAAAACTTCTTTCAGTTGCATTGATTTTATCTTCATGCTGTGAATGGTATAACAAGCCAAATGTTCTGCATCAATGAGATTAAAGACACCAAAATATATATGGGCTATAAAAACAAGCTACTGGGAGATTTAAAGAAAGCTAAAATCTCTGTTTAGATAAAAGCAGCAAGTTGATGATAACAATCAGGTTTTTTTTTTTTGTTGTTTTTTTTACCACAATTGACCCCATCACATTATCTACAGTCCTTTCATCTACAGATAATATTGGAAATTTGATTAGTTCAGCCTTTCAAGCTGCCCGAATGCTGTTGACTGATAGAAACCAAACTTTAAATTTATGCTAAACTGAAGGACCAACGGAACAAACAGAAGAAGACTGGATTGTTTTACTGGGAACAAGCCAGTGGTAATCTCTATTTAACACTGACCCTCTGAAATCTTTCCTCCTTTTTTTTTTTATTGCTAATGGTATAATGAGAAGCAGGGTCTGTGCTTCTTTTGCCCATTTCTTGCACTTCTTTAGTGGCATCTACAAATACATACCAAAGACATAAATAACTGACATAGAATAGAATGTTTGCGCCAACAAAGTCAATCTCAAAGAGCTATTAGATGAAAACTACTTATTTAGAAACTGTTGGCCAAAGCCTCCTTGGAAATGGTCTCCATGGAAGGGTATTTGTTAGGAAGCCATTCCTAAGGAAGGAGGTATGCCAAATGGCACAAGAACTGGACTAAAAGACCAGTGTCAACAGGTCTGATGGAGGGATGAATCCTCCCCAGATACTCATCAACATTACTGAAGTAGTGTGGGATCATCTCTACAGAGAACAGAAGAAACGGCAGAAACATCCAAATGAGAGCTTTAGAAATTCCTTTGAGAAACCCAGAGAACTATTTCTAAAGACTATTTAAAGAAATACCATGAAACCTTGTCTACAAGAGTTCAGGTTGCTGCTCAAATACTAAACTATACATATTTTCCTTGTATGTAGTTTATTTCCATTTTTTCTGTTATTTCAGTAAATAGCAGCAGAGAACCGAGGGTTGGCTGAAGACTTTTTAAAAACTTGATCTCGTGATAAAGAGCAAAGATTCATGGATATATGTTTTAAGTTGTGTGAAAAATATGTATAATTATTCAAATGAAACAATGACTTTAGTTCAGGGATGGTCCTCGAGGGCCGCTGTCCTGTAAGTGTCAGATGTTTTCTTGATCCAACACACCTGATTCAAATAAATAGCTTATTGTTCAGAACTTGACAATAAGCTGTTGGATCCATTTGATTTGAATCAGGTGTGTTGGAGAGAACTAGATTCCTGCTCTAGTTCTCCACAGACGAAGCACCACACTCATCTAAATTTAATAACAAGCAATATTTCTCCAATACAGGTTAGATTTAGACCCAAATTCAATGTAACCTTGATGGTTATTGTGTCAGTAATAAACATGAAGTTGAATCTGTGAAGTTTCTGTTACAAAAATTACTCAACATCTTCCATTTCACCTGTCATAAGATTGACATCTGTCCAGTGGCCAAAGTGATTATATCAAATTAAAGCACAATTATAAGTCACAATAAGCAAGCAAATAATCTATTGGCTCTTTTTTGTGCAACAACAATCTCATAACTTTTTTTAGTCTGTATCTGCCTGTATGTAGAAAGGTTAAGCAAATTCTAAGGTAGCTGAAATTTCCATGACCTTTTTCCAAACTAGCACAAACATTCCTGATTCAAGCAGATTTGTCTGCTTTATTTAAGTAAATAAATAAATAAAAACCTTGAAAGGATTCTCTGGCTAGTCATGCGAAAAACACTGAAAAGAACAGCTGAAAAATTAAAGCAAAAGGGAGGAGTCAGGGGCCAATAGAGAGACGGTGCACCACTAACAAGGCTAATATGGATGCCGGGTGGAGGTTGCTATGGAAAATCAGCAGTTCCAGCACCTTATATGGTGAGAATAATGATGCTGAATTAATAGGAGAGCTCATTTTGCACTGCCCGCCATCAAGACCTTTGGATTAATAGACTGGCAGGGAGCTATTGTAGATTAATGAGGAATAATTACTGTAAAACAGAGTCAGGAGCAGTTGAGAGAAGGGACGGGGGGGGGGGGGGGGAGGGGGGTGGGGGGAGAAAGAAAAGTAGGACATCAGAGCACAAAGACATGCCGAAATTACCCCGTGGTTTTCAAAAAAAAAAAAAAAAAAAAATTCAACATTCAGTTCTTGCACAGAAAGGCTTATACAAGTGGCCACAGACCAATGGCAATCAACTGAAATAATAACTGAGAAGGGACATAAGCCAGTCGAATGCTGAGTCATAAAGGAGAAGTGGAATAACAAGAAAAACAAGGATAGAGAAGAACACCGACAAGAAAGTGTCTGTGAGAATGGATGTGACGGAGAACAGACACCTCGAGGTGAAATTGTATTTTCTCTGATGCGCTTGAGGAAACAGAAATGTGGAAGCACTTCAGGTTGGCGACAGGTGCTGATTCAGATTTAATGTCCTAATATGTCAAGGTTCCTCCCAGCGCCTGACGTGTCTGGGAAGAAAAATTGAGGGTGTCAAGAAAAAAAATGTGATGAGACGGAATATCAAAATAAAGAGAAAATAGATGTAAGGACCGGAATTTTCCAAAAATATCCACCTTTGACAGTAGCTGGTAAAGACTTGAGATGATTCAGACATGACAGACAGATTTTCAGAACTAAACTAAGAGAAACCTAGAAAATAAAGCTCAGAGCACAGCAGAGCAGTGTGTTGGTGTGTTAAAGATGAGGACAGTTACATACAGTGTATGTGTCTTGACTTGCTGGTCAGAGTGTGATTTCAACAGGAAACTGAATGACAGACAGACAGATACTGTCAGTCTGATTCAAATCTTAACAGCCAAACTGGTGACATTTATGTTTCCTAAGGAGCCCAAAGAACAACTAGAGAGCAGTTCAGAATAAGAACAATGTCTCCTGACAAGAGAGTATTGAGTCCTATCTGCCTGTGAAGAGTTTGTCAGAGCCTTCGATCATCCGTGCAAAGCAATGCGCTGCCATCGAAGAAATCTGCAATGCATTACAACACCGCAGCTCCACTGACAAGAGCAATGAGGGGAATTTGCTTCCTTGCCAGAGTATCGCTCACTGGGGCTATTAGCTGCATCCCAAAAGAATTTGTGCCAAATATTGTCCAGAGCAGGTTAAAGCTTGGGTCAGGAGCGATCATAACGATCTAAGCTTCCTCATCTTTCTTTCTGATAGAGCTGGGAATTAGTGGGGAGATGGGAGCTTCTGATTTATTGCAGCAAAGGTAATTGCCAAGACTAGCATTAAAATATACTGCTGAGAGACAGTCACCATTAACGCTAAAGCTGATTTACAGTGGGTAAAAGGGAGGCATCATAAATACTGCAGGACAGATTGAGCTTTCATCGCCAATCACATTTAATGCTTTGGGATGGTAAACGTGAAAAATGTTCCATGACAGTTCTGTGATGCTGAGACAATGAATGCAGTATGGTACCAAAACAGGAAGGGGGTGGGCACTCCCATCTGCTTGACGCATGGACAGGTCAGTAGTGCTAACCTCTGCCTGGCTGCCCATATCCTTTAGAAATGGCCATTCTGCTTGACTGCAGCCTTTTCTTTTAACAGACCAGGCCACATCTCAGTGCCATCTATCTGTTTATTTTCCATTTGTTTTACAACAGTGCAGTGGTTATGGATGACAAATCTCAGGGAGTCTCAGGTGTACCCTGGACAAGCGGCTTATGGCCAACTGCAATGGCCTGATTTAGATAAAGCCTGGGTTTATGAAAGCAAAATGGACTGTAGAATGATTTTTACACCTCTTCAAGAGATCTATGGGACAGCAAAACCAATATGATGCACCTTGGCAAAAAGACACAGTAGGAATCTTAACATTAATATAGCCGATGTCTGAGTCATCCCTTAAAGGCATGTGTTATTCTGTAGTGATCTGGTTGTGACAGTCACAAGAGTCAGACAAACAGTGTTTAACACTCAGCCCATTAGTGCTACAGCTACATGAAAATAGCAGCTATGAAGAGAAGTGTGAACCCGTGTCGACTATGGAAGCAAAAACACCGGGCCTTTGGATGACAGTCATAGAGCTGACAACCACACTGAGCGGAAGTCATAAAAGGCAAACAAGTCGCAGTGTCTGCAGAGAGGTGCTATGGTTGACACATTTGTAGAAAACTATTGACTAGCACAAAGCAAACAAAGATTCTGTTCATTTTTGGAAAAGGGATATCTTCTATTTCTTTTTCTACTGTTTCGAATTTAAATGCAACTGAATAAAGTTTTCTGAGTTGAGTTGAGCTTGAGTTTACAATATTAATGTCTGTGTCTATTATTTGATTAAGCAAACCACTAAAATCCATTTAAATTAAAAAATGTTGTTTGGGGCAAATAATTTTATGTGATTAATCATAATCAATTTGATTTTTTTTTATCTAGAGGCAAGATGGAAAAGATGAGCCTGCTCACTCTGGATGGACTTGAGAATAAAAAGAACATTGATGGAGCAACACATGGGCGTCGCCCCTGTGGAGGAAGATAGTGTTTTAACACCCAGACATTTTGCATTGAGAGGGTTCCACACCTGCACTTTTTTTTTTTTTTACATTTCTTCTCCTGCATTGTGCACGAACGTGGCTGGTCTAGGCTCCCTGGTCTTCTGTGTATCTGCTCCTCCCCTCCATTTCCTGCTGTTCTGTGAATCATGACGGCTGACGGTGATCAGCTGATCGGCTTTTCTGTTGCTAGTATCGTGTTGTTTATCGTCCAGGTGAAAAGAAGGAAACTAGTGGTTCATGGTTCACACTGGCACCCCAAAGATATCAGATATTCTCACCATGTGGTCACGTGTACATGGTTGGTGAGATGATGATGTATGAATTCTGCATTATGATCTAGAACATGGTAAAGAAATTCAAATTTAGAATAATTAGTTTGCTGCCATCATTAACTCTGGTTCATATTTAACTTATTTATCATTTGCAGTATGCCTTCAAAAAATCTTGAAAACTCTGACGCTTAAAGGGCTCACCACTCAGTCATCGCAGCTGACGTTCTGCTCCACATTTCTTACCAGTTGGTGGTGCTGATGCACCAAATCATTGCAGGACCACTGCGAAGAATAAAAAAAAAAAAAACAGAAGAAGAAGAAGAAGGAGTCGTTTTATCTACATAATGGCTGATTGTGACCAGAGTGAGGATGGAGGAATCCAAAAACCTACTGACCCTTTAGACAGGAGATTTGAGAAAAAAAACAAACAAATAAAACAAAGACGGAACAATCAATAAAAACTCTGCCATTTGCAGAAAGAGCAGAAAGAGTTTTAGTTTAAGGGAAGCACCTCTGTCTCACTAAGGTGTGTTATCTAAGGGGTTGTGACTCAAAAATGTTGAGAATTACTGCCTTACTTGAAGGTATCAACAGAAAAACAAATGGCAACTGCAGTGCAGTTTTTTTAGGGCCCTGATCACATTTAACCCTGCACCATTTCTACAGGTTTTTCCTCTATTTTGCATTTTACATACACATAGTGTAAGTTTCAGAGTTTGTACAGAAATCCCAAATAAAGTCATTAACATGCAAATTTATAATTAGAAACCAAATTTATCCAGATCTAACTACTCGTCAACAAGGATCCTCTCCAATCTCATCCCTTAAACACTCTAAGACTTCATGTTTCAACTAAGTCTGTTGGCCATTTCAATTATTTTTATTTCTCCCTTTCATTACATCTCTTCTTACAGAAATGTTATCTTTCCCCCCCCGTGGACATCACTCATCTCTCTCATTGTGCTTTAAAAGAAGATATCATATTTACATATATATATATATATGTGTGTGTGTGTGTGTGTGTGTATATGTATGTATATAATCAAAGCAAACCGATGCAAGTCCATCCATGTTTCCAGGTTATAGAGGAAATTCCTTTGGCCTGTTTTGATGATCAGTACAAGACACCCTGAACCATTGGCAAGTGAAAGTTTGCTCTCTTTTCCATTTGCCATCCCTAAATTCTTCAGCAACGGAAGAGCAGACTTTAGCTTTTTAGTCTTGCTTCTGCTGCTGGCACCGTTTTATCAAAGTGCCATTTGCGATGCTAGAGGTCCTTGAAAGCACATCTATGTGTAATTCTGCAAAGAGGAGTTGCAAGATAATGCATTTTTCTGCACTATAAAGAGGGAGACTCTTTATAGTGCAGAATTGATCAGAACTGACAGTCAGGCATGCTGCAACATGAAGGATCCTTTCTGTAACTGAATGCTGCAATCATCCCTACTGCATAATGAGAGTAGTTTATGTCATTTACATTAGAATCACAATATATAGAATAAGGAGTTGGCAAGATGTGGCTTACTTTGCTGTTCAGCTTAGTCACTGATGCCTGAGTAGCAATTGGCAAATTGCATCTGGAAGTGCCTCCTACACTGTAAGTAGTCTGAGCAGGCAGTACGCCAGGACACAGTGATTCATGTTTGGTGAGGGCACTTCACAGTGGTGGATAGTCTCTTGAACAGCACAAAACCACTGGAGCATAGTTATCAGGAGCAGAGAGCCTCTGCCATTTGAAAAGCTGCTTATAGTAGTCCCCAGACAGTCCTTTTAGCGTCTATTTTTTCCTGTTTTACAGAGAATATGACACAATAATACATCAAATATATCACAGCCAGAATACACGCAATCAGATAGCTTTTGTAAAAGGTCAGTGCTGTATTTTACCACTGACCTCTCCAAGCAATACGGTGAGTCACTGACCTAGTCCTGTCAGCTGTGATGATTATTTGTTTGCTTCCTTTTGACAAAAACCACTGAATAAAAGAATGATAGAAAGGCATGTGGAGGTTATCATCACCTACAGGTCTCCCTCTATGGACCTCAGTTTGCTTGTTTCTATCTACAAAGGCAGGACAAGCATCTGGCAAAAGGTGCCCAGTCTCCCAAATGTCCTCACTTTTCTTACCATCAGGCTCATAAATAAAATTTTTTTAAGTACATGGGTGAATCTTTTAGCCCCCTCTATTAACCTTTTGTTTGTCTCAGGATAGAAATACAGCATACAAATAATTAGCAAAAGCATCCACATTACAAACCCCATAAAACCCACCACCGACTTCAAACCCACCATTCCAACAACAACAGTGTGGCATACTTTAGCAAGCATTGCTAAACATTGACAGCATTTGCATATTCATGTCAGTAAGAGAAATGGGTTATGTGATCAGAGAGAGGCATTACATGCAGTGCAATAATCTAGTAATCTGAAAATCCAGGTTTTTAACAGATCCTTGAGTTTCCTTGGAGCGTGACTTTCTGTGCTACAGCACATCGTGTAAGGTGTGAAGAGGAGGGAAACATTGAAGGGGACTGTAAAGACAGAAATGATGACTGACAGCTCTTGATATTTTCTGCCAGAAACCTTTTGTATCAGGTCAAAATACTCACATCCATTTGAGTCCAGTTTGATAATCATCAGGTCCCTTTTGATTGAATCTTTCATATGTTGGATTTCACTTTTGTATTTGAAGTTAAGTTGTATTTGTCAAAGGTTTACCCTTCACTTTTTTTTGTTAGATGCCTGAATAGGTTTTATTCTACCCATGTTGGCAGCATATTTCTTAGCATTAAACACTCCTCAACATTTCTGTCTGTTTTTCTCTGTAGTCCAGGTTAAAAAGTCTCAGCAACTACTCTGTGGATTAATATGAAACAGACTGCGTGGCTTCATAACAATCAAACCTGAGTTCCAATTAGCTAATTGTATTGGTTATGTTCTGTAAAATAAAGATGCTAGCTGTGGTCTGTACTTTGCAAACCTTAATTTTTTAAGAAGTCATCTGCTAAAGGAAGACTATAGGAAGACTGTAATTTTAAATCATGTCATGTATTTCTTTTTATTTCAGACACTGATTGTATGAATGTGCTTATCTGTTTTCACCTCTGCATTGGGAATTTTCTTTTGCATATACACCAGTTGCTGGTTTCCAGTGTACATACAGGAAGACAACCTTATTCCATAAAAGTAAAAGATTATTTCTGTTATACCTTGATATGCTGAACTTTTAACCTCTGTATGAGAGATGCAGGTAGGAGAAATGCAACTGTGCAGGAGCGTTCCACCCGCAATCTTCCTGTCTTGTTTCCTACCAACATAACTTCTCTTTGTCTTGTTTGCATTTTGACCTTTATATGAACTGTGTTTGAAGTGCGTAGATGGAATTGAACTTTTGTGCAGCAACAGTTTCATAAATCTTTTGGTTACTGTAGTATATTTGTGGCTGAGGAGCCAGGAAGGCGTGTTCCTTACTGAGTGCCTGGGTACTCTTCTGACTGTGATAATGGCCACTGTTGACCGGGACTTTTTTTGGCTATCCTGGTTCTGATGAACCTCCCAGTACAGGGCAGGCAAAGTAGGGCATGACATACAGCAAAGCTGACTGAGACTTGAACATGTGTCTTCAGGACAAGAACTGTAATGAGAATGTGTGACTTTTCTGTGCTCCATCCATGATTCTGTACACTGTGTTTTTGCACGGTCACCAGGTTTATCTGTACTTTGACGATACTGTTGAGAATATAATCCCTCTGTCAGAGCTGTTCTCACATTCAGAGATTCACATTGAGTCAAATAATGTTATATTTCTTACCTTAAAAATGATGCTTTGCAGAGGAATATGGGGCTCTCTGCAGATCAAAATACCTGCTTGTAACTTATGTAATTTATACATTGCAGCCATGCTCTTTCTATTTTCTCTACCACTACACTCTACTACAATGTACCCATACCCTTTATTTATATATATTTTTTTAATGATTACCAAGCAGTTTTAGTGCTGCAACCTAAACCTACATATTCTGATACGTACCTTATGAGTTTTGTTGCCTAAACCTAACCAAACACTGATAAGAAATTCAGAGGATGGTTTTTAAACATACAGTCTTTCACAGGAGTCAACGTAGATCTAAAGGAAGCAAGTCAACCTGCTTATGGTCAAACAAAATAAAACACACATATATATGTACAGGTTTCATTTTCTACCCATTTTTGCGACCTTAACTTTGCATTATTGTATTGTTAAAGGATTATGTATACAATTCTCTATAAATATTGCTGTTATGCTTCTAGAAAGTTACCTTAGAAATTTTTTTAAAAGCCAAACAAAAAACTAACTTACAATCAGTGCAAAGGTCCGTTTATATAAAGTCCTAAAACCATTTTTCCCCACATTTCAGACACTGTGGCCATCCACAAGCATGCTAAGCACTTATCAACAACATGTTACACCACCTTTTAGAGTTTTTGCTGCTTTTTGAAAACTCTACAACCCTTAAAATCCCATTAAACTTTTATAAACTTGGACCACGTACAGAGGCTGATGGTCCTCATCACAGCAGGCCTGAGGCCCCTCTGCCGCATGTCATTTCCCTCCTGCCTGCTGTCGCCTTTTATCTTCGAAAAAAGCCCAGAAGAGAGTCTAAAAACAATTTTAACAGACTTGATAGACTCATATTTCTTGCACACAGCACAATACATTAGTAAGTTTGCAAAGAAAACACATCTTTAAGCAAAACATCTAAATCAAATTAACACATTTCACGTACCCTGATGACGGTTCATGCTGAAAACATGTTAAACTTAGGGGTGTTAAATGCATCCTTAAGCATTTGCATGATTGCAATGTAATTGTGAGCATCCAAGTTTGCTTCTATTATCACATCTTATTTTCAAATATAATCACAGCTTTCCACATAAATTGCAGTTCTGTTGCCCATGTTGATATGCATCTATTATTTCTGAATAATGTTGTCCTCTTCACCAAATTTTATTCCAAGATTTGTTTAGTACTGTTATGGATATTATCCAATACTCCAGTACATGACAGAGTGGTATGTAGTAAAAATAAACACAGTTTAAAATAGCAGAGATCAACATTGTAAGGATCAGAATATATTAATGATATAAATTAGACAAATCTAAAGTTATGGGCTGTTTATGCATCAGTAGTATTTTATTGCTACATATTGACTGTCCTATTATAAAAAAAAACCAGTAGGTTATGCTGACTGTCACCACTCATGCAATAGTTATTGCTGATGATGGTAAAATTGTCTGCAAACCACTTTGCACACTTTTGGTGAAATGATGAAAAATCCTGGAAAAAAAAAAACAAAAAAACTGTGAGACAGTTCAGTCTCCGCTCATTGATTAAAAGATGGGTGGCTTTACTAACACAAGAGTGCAGATTAATTAAAGTGAATTGTTTTCTGCATTCAGCACCTGATATTTCTCCAAGAGCTCTTACTTCAAAGACATGCAAGCAACTTCCCTTTGGTGAGAGTCGAGTCTCGCTGCGAGCGCTCCTTCTGACTGCCTTGGGGTATCTCACAGTTGTGGGGATAAAGTCCAACACTGCTGCCTGGCTGGCAACGAAGACAACAGTGCAAAGAATTTGAAACAGCTGCCTTTGATGTCTTCAGGGGTGGTGGTGCTGCATGTATAACTTATGACAACTAGACCTTTTACTGATTGGTTGGATGTAAGCCAACCATGGTGAAAAGAATGTATATGGATACTTTGCCAAGATTCCTTTTGCAGTATTGCATTCAGAAAACAATACTGGAGTTATTCTTTTTGTTCATATTTGATATAGTATGAAATTTTGTAAACAGTAATAATTTGGTTCATCGTTTTTAATCCCAAGCCTCCTGACCTCAAAAGGAAAAGCCTAAGAAGATCATCAGACGCCCATAAAGACCTGGAGGGCAGGACTGAGGCTCCATGGAGCAAGGCCCTATCCCAAATGAGGCAGCTAAAGAAAAACCAATTTGTCTCAGTAACTGGCTCTGACAGGTCCCTTGGACCAATCAGCCACTACTGATTGCTGTTAGTGTGACTGTCAATAAGTCTGGATTTCAAGATGCAGCCTATGTTAAACATACTGATGGTCAAGCCTTTTAATTGTGAAGATCTTAGCATTAACCCACCACCGGGATTTGCAACCATTATTAATGTCTCTGTGTTGCTGTGTGAATGAACTGATTGAACACTATTTAGGATCATGTTTAGCAATAATAATACACCTGGAAGATTCAATGTGATTCAAGTGTTGACTTATGAATATAAGCTCACTTTAAGTGAATATTTACAAATTTTCTCTTTTTTTAACTCATTGCTACTTTAGGCTCTTTAGCTAGACTGCACAGTGAAATGATAGCTGGACATAAGCAAAAGAAATGGAAAAAAACATCCACCTCAAAGAGCACACTTAGTAATGTTGTACAACATTAACTTAATATTAACAGGTTAGTAGTATTGGTTAAAGTGGGTTATGGACACATTTAATAGCAAGCATATCTCTTAAAAGTTACATCCATAAACAGCTTGTACAATTGACATTTCAACTTTTAATGTACTTTAAAAGTTGTGTTACTTCTGGCTGGATTTAAAGGTTAATGGCTGGAGTTCTGAAAGACTTGCATGCAACATTTCTCATCAACAGCAAATGTGAAGTTTGGGTTTGATGGATGGTATACATTACTGTCATAAGTCTGGAGACACCTTCCCGTTGGATTTAATGGGAAAGTGTTCTCAAGCTTATGACTGGTAGTATATAAGATCCAAAGCTCTCAAAGTCTCAGCATTCAGATTGTGTGTTTGTTTTGTTTGGAGAACATTACATACTTTAGGTACATACATACAAGCTCCCAATTAATACTAAAACTGGATAGTTTAAATAAGAAAAATCTGTACTGATGTCTTCATGACTTCCCAACTATATTAACAATGTTTATATGTAAACCACAAAAATATAATGACCCAGATTAAATTTAATTAAGCTGAACACACATTTACTAAAACAAACTAAATGTTGACAACTAGTGCATTATCATTACTTATTTTTCCCACTTTTCATGAAAGAAAAATAGTTCTGAACCTTTAAAAGGTCGGTTGTTTAGGATGTAGTGACATCTTGTGGCATAAACTGTGAACTGCAATGGAAGTGTTTGATATTTAATTTGTCTCTTGTCTTCTGTAGAAATGCAGCATGTTTGAGAAGAATGACCAACAAATGACCAGTCTGTGGAGAATAATTGCTCATTTGTAGGTAGTTAAAACATAGTGATCCTCATTTTCCCACAATACTAGACTAATGAAAGCATTCCTACGCCATGAACTCCACAGAATATAACATTTATGCAAACACAAGGACCTGATTCGATAGAGCCTAAATGAAAGGCTTAAAAAACTGAAAATATAAAATTGGTTGTCTTTATTCAAGCTCTTAGGATTACCATGACCTGGAAGATGAAGAATCTACACCAACAACAAGCTCTAAATGTTACACTGGCTCTACAGCAGTTGTAGCTGACACAAGCAGAACAAAAACACTTCAAGTCGTTCACACTCTGAATGCACTTCAGCCTGAATCTTTCTTTGGACAGTAAAGAAAATGGGCAGAGTAAGACAGCCGGTGCTTTCAGTAAGTGGACTGCTAACCAGGGCAAGTGGTTTCCCAAGGGGCCGAGTGAGCACACTGCAGAGCCCTCACATCTCCTAATCATGTGTCACCCTCTCATCCCACACAGACTGTATGCACTACATGTCTTCTGGTCTGAAGTGTGCTAAAAAAGATCATCTAGGTTAATACCCAGACTGACTGATAAAATATATATAAATCAGAACAGCACTGAATTGTTTCATGTAAGGTGATTTAATTGGGTTCATTTCAAGTTTACGTTAACCATCATCCCAAATCTTTCAGTCGGTAACTGGATATTACAAAAGCACACCGCTCTGAGGCTATAAAAGCTAGCATGCATCACTGTGAAGGACATCCACCTCCTAATAAATAAAAGGCAACAAAGATGTCTCCTAAATGTCTTGAATAAGTTTACAGGCCCATAAAGCAATCTTGACTTTACTGCAGCCCCCTGTCCTTAGTTAGGAAAAGATTGTGCAGTTTTCTGTGCAATCCTCTAACCCTGACTATTAATATCTCCACATGCAGGAAAAAAAGGACACCATTAAAACAGTGCTGGAAGGATTCGACCCAAAGCTAGCAGGGGTGCTAGAGGTGGCAGATCTTTTCAGCTAAAATAAGCCATTTCATAGCTGAGTGGAAAATAGTGGAGGAGACGGTCATTGTAAAGGATTGAGACTGGTAAGGCTAGAATTATCTGCATGTCAAGGGACTTTTGAGTAGGAAGCAAAAGCAAAGTCTTATATCATTTATCACAACATAAAAGGCTCTTATGTAACAGTTTCCTTACAGTATTTTTCTCATGTGGTAGTGAGATCGATTTACTTTTTAAACCCTGTTTATGGAAGATATGAGAATATCTCTCTGGCAGTTATTTGAGTCTTATTAAAATATGGGTAGGATTAGGCAGCAGAACGATGTGACAGCTTGTTAGGGGGCTAACATGCTTGGCAAAGGTTAGTGTGAAATAATGAACATGCATAATAAAGCTCAATCCCAGCACACATAGCAGTGATTCAAACTGACACCATACCTCTGTGAAAAGTAGATCCCTCACTGTTTAAGCAGACTGTACAACCCTGGATTGCATTCACATGTGTAGCTATAATATTTATTTGTGAAGCACATCTATAAAAATCTCACATCAAACTCTGATGATAGAAATAACAGATTTGTCACCTGCACATTTACCTCAAACCTTCTACTGGTTTCTGTTAAAGAAACCAATTTGAGATGATTTAAGCTTTGTGAAGTCGTGCATTGTCCTGCTGGAGGTAGGTCGTAAAGGGATAGATATGGTCAGCAACAATACTCAGGTAGGCTACGGTGGATAAACCATACTAACCATGATGGTACTAAGGGGCCAAAAGTTTACACAGAAAATATCCACCAAACTATTTCACCACCAGCAGCCTGAACCATTGATACACAGCAGAGTCCACGTTTTCATGATGTTTCCACCAAATTCTGAGCCTTCCATTTCAATGTGGAGCTGAAATGGAGACTTGTCACACTAGGCAATGTTTTTCCATCTTCTATTGTCCAGTTTTGGTGAGTCTGTGTGAACTGTAACCTCAATTTCCTGTTTTTAGCTGAAGGAGTGGCACCGGTGTGGTCTTCTGCTGCTGTAGCCCATCTGCTTCAAGGTTGGACGTGTTGTGTATTCAGAGATGCTGTTCTGCAGACCTTGGTTGGAACCAGTGCTTATTTGAGTTACTGTTGTTATCTCCAACCAGTTTGCCCATTTTCCTCTGACCTCTGACATCAACAAGATATTTTGGTCCAGACTACTGCTGCTAACCGGATATCTTCTCTTTTTTAGACCATTCTATGTAAACCAGGTTTTCAAGCTAGACCATCCTGCAACTTTTAGAAGCATTCCCTCTTCAACTCACCTGAATTAAATGGCTGATTTCCCTCCTCCGCATGTCATTCAGCTGTGCAGGGGCCTGGTAATGAGCCAGTCATCTGATTCAGGTGTGTTGGAGACGGGACGCATCTAAAAGCTGCAGGATAGTAGCTTTAGAGGACACGACTTGCTGTAAATCCTAGAGATGTTTGTGCATTTTTAATCCCAGCAGATCAGCACTTTATGAAATACTCAGACCAACAATCATGCCACCTTCAAAGTCACTTCAATCCCCTTTCTTCCTCATGATGTTCAGTGTGATTAATAATAATACATTTTATTTAAAGTGCCTTTCAAGAAACCCAAAGTCTCTTTACAAAATCTTTGCATAAACAGTTAAAGTTTTTGGAGTGATTTTTGATGTAGACAAAAAAACTATGCCATAGTAGTCAAGGAGGGAGGTGACCAAGGTATGGACCAGGACAGGAAGCGACTGAGGGGTGAGGGAGGGGTGGTTAATGTTGCGAAGATGGAAGTATGCAGACCGAGTAACGTCATTGATGTGGGCTTGAAAAGATGAGGTGCTTTTGAGGATGACTTTAGGTCGTCTAAACAGTTGGAAAGAAAGAAAGGCGGAAAGGAAGAGAGAAAGGTTTGGTTTGCCAGAGATGTAGAGCTGGGTGTCGAATGAAAATGAATGTTGTGTTTCTGGAAGATATTGCCAAGGGAGAGGATGTAGATGATGAAAAAAGGGACCCAGAAGAGAGCCCTGGGGAACACCTGCAGTGGGATGTTTGGAAGAGAAGGATTTCAGCCGAATGAACAAAGTGCAGCCAGAGATGTATGATTTAAACCACTTAAGTCGGGTGTGAGTGACACCAAGAGAAGATAATCTACTGAGAAGGACTGTGTTAGATATAGTATCAAAAGTAGCATTCAGATCAAGAAGGGTGCGGAAGATCAGAAACAGCTTTGGTGAGGAATCCGTTTTTTAAGAGTGCTGATTCATGCTGTCAGGAGGGGTGGTGGGGGGGCAGAAACCAAACTGGAATTGTCCAAACAAATTGTTGAGTATGGAGGCAACTATTTTTTTCCATGATTTTTGGAGAATAAGGGCAAATTAGAGATAGGACGGAGATCATCAAAGTTATTTGGATCTGGACCCTTTTTTTATATTGGTGTAATGGCAGCAGTTTTGAAAGGTGTAGGAACAATTCCAGTGGTAATTGAGGAGTGGATGATAGTGGTGATAAGGGGAAGGAGGCAGGGAGGTAAGCTTTAGCCAGGGCTGTAGGGAGAGAATCGAGTTGGCAGGAAGAGGATTTAGAATTGCAGGTGAGTTCAGATATGACTGAGGGGGTGGGGAGTTCAAAGGCAGAGAGTAGATGATCTGGCAGAGCAAGAGCATTGGAGGAGCAGAGAAGGGACTTAGAGAAAAGACACTGGTGGATGGAGTGAACTTTTGCATTGAAAAACAGCATACAGTTACAGTAAGCTGCTAAATAGAAGTGTGGGGAGGGAATCAGGGGGCCTAAGAATGGTGTTGTAAAGAGAAAAAAGAGCCTTAGGTTTCCTTCATGGGAGCAGATGATAGAAGAGCAGAAGTTATTTTGATTTGTGAAATGCAGTCCTCGTAATACAACACATGGTTTAAATTAAATTTTTTATGTATAGAGAGTCCAGCTTTTTTTATAAAAGCATTCAAGTTGGCGGCCTTTTGCCAGAGAGTTGAGGGGAGAACCAGGGGCGGAAACAGAAAAAGAAATGGCCCTTGTGTTCAGGGAAGAGAGAGTGTTAAGGTTGTTGGATAAGTTGGTATTATAATTAGAGACCAAATCAGAAGGGTAAGATAAGTGAACTTCAATAAGTTGTCACAATTAGGTGACTAAATGCATTAAATTGCTACTGTGTGATTTTCGGATTAGATATTTATGTTAACAACAAATTGAGCAGGTGCACCTAATAAAGTGGTATATTTAAAAACAAAATAAGAGTGGATAAATAAATGCAGTGTATTGTGAAAAGGTCCTCTGATAAGAAGATAATTAATAGTGATGACTGATTCTTTACCTGCCTGATTTTCCTCAAGCTGCTCATTCCACACCATCAGGCCAGATTTGTTGCTCTATAGGAATCCACAAGGAGCATTATAAGGCAATAGAAATATTTTATGTTTAATTCTACAGCATACTGACCCAATGCATTGTGGCTTAAATAGGACTGATATGGTCAGTCCTCTTGGCTCTGGTTAAGAGCCTGCTGGCTCCGGTCTGCACCATCTGAAGCTGATTATTAGATCTGTGTAGGAGAACTTGTGTGAAATGCTCTCTGAAAGATGTAATATATTGTTTTTCATGAAAACATTACAACATTAGTGAAGTTCTGCTGAAGCTTAACTTAGAAGGATGACAGTGAGATTTCTTGCTGCGGGTTTAATGTGTTTCAGCAGGGAGTCAGCAGAAGGCAGGGCTTGTTTTGGTTTGTACTGTGAACCAATTATAATGTTTTATTGTGATAAAATAGCAGAAAATATTGTAACATTCAGTTTTTCAGGCCATGTCAATCTGTCAGTGAACAACAGGCAGGTACAACTGTGCATCATCAGCATATCAATGAAGAGACCCCATGTCTATGGATAATACGTGCTCCAGGAATTCATGTTAAGGGAAAATTAAGATGGTCCTTTGGTCCTTTAACGCTGTTAAAGGACCAGAGGACAAAAACTTGTGTAGTTATTAATGGAGATGCAAATCCTGCCATTTAAATGGTTTACAACATATCGCCAAACATATGAGTCACATCATTTAGATGCCATGACTGTGTTTATTAAGGGATCACTGAGGCCCACAAAAACCATAGCTGCTTATATGATGCTTGGACACTTTTTTTTTTAGAAGAAGACTTTCTTTATATACATTACTGCCTTTCATTTCTTACATTGGCTGTACAACACTGTGTAGTGGTCCATCCATCATCTATACTGCTTCGTCCATTGAATGGTTGCAGGGAAGCTAACCCAACATTTAGCAGGTGAGAGGCAGGGTA
This sequence comes from Melanotaenia boesemani, assembly GCF_017639745.1. Lineage (NCBI taxonomy): Eukaryota > Metazoa > Chordata > Actinopteri > Atheriniformes > Melanotaeniidae > Melanotaenia > Melanotaenia boesemani. The sequence continues at coordinate 34,425,761 of NC_055686.1, read as the reverse complement.
CGCCCTGGACAGGTCACCAGTCCATCGCAGGGCCAACACAGAGAGAGACCAATAACCATACACACTCAATTTAGAGTGATCAGTTAGCCTGACATGCATGTCTTTGGATCTTTTCGGCTTCCTCCCACCATCTAAAGAAAGCCGGAGTACCTGGAGAGACAGGAAGGCCACTGTTCCAACCTCCCCCCCAGCCGAGGCTTGAACCAGTGACTTTCTTGATAACTATCACATCACCATGCAGCCCCTATAATGTAACTGTAACTTTCTCAGTGGCACAGCATGTTAGATTTTCAAAATATGCAGTGCATGCAGCAAACTCAGTGTAGACACCCGCTGACCAAAGTTCACATCCAGATTTTTTTCTTTAAAAACTTGACACGCCAATGATATTCAAGTAACACTACATAACTGTGGGACCTCAGAACATTAAGAAGAAGAAATGACAGAAATAGAGAAAGAGATAAGACAGAAATCAACATTGGACTAACTTTTACTGTTTTGAAGAGCTCAGAGAAGAGATAGTGTGCAAGGTGATGGATTAGTCTATTCCAAAGTCCTTCAGCAGACGTTTTTTTTTTTTACCAAAACACCTTACATCTGAAGGTGGTTAGGCAGTAGCATGGTAGCGTCTTGCCTAAGGACCCAACTGGTAGGTGTTAATATTTGCCCCTGTGGGATTCGAGCTTGGTTCCCTTGCATGGGAGATGGATGCCCTGCCAGCTGGGCTTTATTTTTTTTACATCATTAGAAAGACTGAGATCATGGAACAAAACAAAACGAAAGTGGCACAAGACAGGACATAGAAGTTTGTGGATAAAGAAGAACAAAGAAGAACATGAGGGAAAGATAAACAAATACAGTCTGATTTAGATCAACATCTGGGATGTTTGGAGTGTGGGTGAACACAAACAACAGATAAAGTAGAAGGCATGTAAATCACAATTTGATCTTAGTATAATATATGAATTTAATGGATAACAATTTGATGTGTCAAGAGTTCACAACTTCTGACATGAGAAGATCTCGATTCAGGAACCAGCAATCAATATGAGACAATATCACATGTGTGTGTGTCTTACAAGTGGCTATTGATTATTCTGTATTTTCCATTTTCATTGATGCTGTTGGATCATTTAACATTGAACTGGAGTATCGTTGCATTTCGAAGTAAGACAAACATGAATTAGAATTTTTTTTTTTATAACGGACCAATTTAATGTGAATAGAAGATGAAGACAACAGTTAGAGGAGAGGAAAATGGAGCATTAATTAAATGCCTTTTCCCACATTTTAGCACATTGTGGCCCATGTTTTTTGTTAATCTTTGTAATATTTATTGCACCTCACTAAATTAAGACCTGAAATAGAGAGACAGCCGCTGGTGTATTCTAAAGAGTTTTGCTGTGCATGTCCAACAACCGACCAACTGCTACAGGTGGGATGCAGCCTTTCTTAATACACCTGAGCTGTCCCACTAATCTAACTCAAAGTGTCTGAGCTGAAAGAAGACTATTGTTCTCTCCCTTACGACCACCGGAGAAGTCTAATTGAGGAGCTGTCCATGGTGCTGAGACTCTACAGCTGCCTCCAGTCTGACTCAACCGCCAGCCGACACCTACCAACTTTCAATTAAACAGAAAGCATTTCAAGGTGTGAAAGCTGGTTTTATCGCCTGTCTCTTGCACAGTTGTGGGAAATCTTTAGAAGATGTTCATTTACATTTAAATACCCCCACATTTGCTTGTCCTTGCCTAACTGTGCTGCAACAGAATGTAGGTGGTCATCTCATTTGGATAATTGCATCTAAAAGCACACTTGCCTCATTGGATGAGCAGAAATATAATGCCTGAGTCTGCAGACAGTGAGCTTTCTGATGTGTGAAGTAATAAGATAAGAGAGTTGCTGGCACAAAATCAAATGTGATATCACCTGATGAAGAAGACGTAACTGCTATGAGAGCTGTATAAAACAAGGCTAAATAGCACAGTGTCAAGTCAAACTATAGTGGCAGAGATCAAAAACTTCCAGACGGATAAAAGCAGAGCTGAGGTAAGAGGAATATCACAGAGCAGGATGGGTTGTAGAGGCAAGAAAGCAAAGCTAAAGCACTGAAGGACTGTTAGAGAGAGTAATGTAGGGAGCTGATGTGTTTGCAGCCTGGCAGGGAGGTTAAGTGAATTCCATCAGTGTGTCCTGCTGAGGTAAAATTACAGACAAAGTGCAGGAAAGAATGACATCACACACACAGACAAAACACTACACCACAATCTGCTCTCCCACAACCAGTTAAGATTTCCAATTTCTGCACGTTCACATAGAAAATAGAAAAGTGAGAGAATCTGCAGATGTAGTTTCAACTGTTAAAAGTGGGTTTTATAGCTTTGTTCTTAAACATTGATCATCACAACAGGGCACAATGAGGTGTTCATTTCCATTGCTGTTCAAAATGTATTTATTTATTTATGAATGACAACTAGAGCGAAAACATCCCCACTGCCTCAGTTCTGCTTGCTGCCAGTTCACTGGCTCCTTTCACTCAACATTTTAAATAGAAAATAACTAAATGAATATATAAGACAAACAACCAGCATTAAAACGAGCACATGGGCAATTAGCATTTTATGATTTGCTTCTTTTTTACCTTCAGCGCCGACTGTTGCTTACTCTTCTTCTTCTTCTGTTAGCTCCACAGCAGAATAGACGACATGATGAACCACATCCTATCTGAGCAGGGCAAGGCAAGCTGGGTTTACTTGTATAGTATGTTTCTAATTCAGTTAACAGTTAACGCTGAAGACACGTAGCGTTACGCTATAATCCTGCACACTTATGCTGTCTTCATCCAACCAGAGGGTTAGGGGGAGAAACAACCACATGGCCACACATACACACAGTCCCACACACACAAACGATCAGGAAACACAGCAACAGCGAGTCCAGAGAAAACAAAGGAAGAGTTTTAATCTGGAACTATTGACATCGCTTTTCCCTCACAGAGATAAAAGACGACAATGTTCTGAGAAATGTTCATTATGACCAGAAACAGCGAGTTTATTTGTGACGGCTGGAAGCAGCAAGAATCAGGTGAAGCAGCTCTGAGGAGGAGGAGACGGAGGCTCGGCATCCAGCAGCCTGAGATTAGTGTCCATGAGTTTTCTGTTCATTTATTCCATCAGGTTTCTATTTTATTTATTAGTCAGATCTAATATTCAGTATTATTTTGAATAAACGAACATGTAGATGAATTTGAAGTTCCTTTAAAGGAAACATATTTTAACTTTTAAAAAATGGAATAATTCCTTTTCCAAGTACATAATTACTCATATAATGCTGTAACTCAATTACTAACTAAAGAAGTAAATAGTAGCTATAAATAATTGTTTTTTTAAAAAGTGAAATCTGATGTGCTGAAAATTAAACAAATGGTCAGTAAAGAAATTAGTTGTAGAATTTATCATCAGGTTGGATCTTAACTGTATCATGATTATATTTAGCATCATGTTCCCTGCAGTCAATCCAGAAAACTACATAAGTCAAAGGTCAAGGTTTTACTTAATATTCATATATTAATTACATTTTACCTTTTAAATTTAATCAAATATTAGAAAGCTGGTGAATGGTTCAAGATGTATCTCTATAAAAAATCTAATTTACAGCATTTTATCAAATCAGCAGCAGCTGCACAGAGTGTCTCTGTCCTGTGTGTTTTTCCTATTAAACCATTCCAGCTTCTGATGGGACTGGGACAAACCAGAGGGCAGATCACACAGAAAAGTCAGCTTGGGCTGACAGGACTTTAACATGCTTTAAGCAGGTGTTGTATAAACAAAAAGGGAAGCATACAACAGACTTACAAGAGCTACAACACGTGCCTTTCATTACCATTATTCTAGGTACATACTTACAGTTCATTTATTAAACAGAGGCCTCTATTAAACATGACATGTTGTGCTTGTTATTAAATCACCTCTCCTCTCTTTGTGGCGGATTGCTTTAGACAACTATCTCCCCGTGAGCTCTCTAAACCAATGATGGCTGTAGATTGCTGTTGTTAACCCCAGCAGTCAAACACACAACTGACTGCTCCCTTGCACAGCTGACTGTAAATAAACCAATTAATGCTGCGCTCTGCGTCTCTGGGGAAATAGGCTGTCAGGACCACCTGTGAATCCATGTGTGTGTCGGGAGGCCATTCCCCCCGTGAATGAACAGATGTACTTGTCTGTGCAGTAGAGAACTAGCGCTTGTTTCCTGATGGGTAAGTCTTCGCTCATAAATAAAATCGCATAACTAGTAGGGGGCTGATGAGAGGACATTGGTTGGTCGTAGCAATCCCGCTTCCCACTTATCACCACTCAGGTCAGTATAACATCTAATGAACAAACTGAGAGGAAAACTAGCAATTTTTCTCAAAGCTAGGTAACCTCATTAGGTTTTCATCACATTCATGTGTTATTCTTCGTTTTATGTGCAACCCCTATTACTAAACAGCTGGGACACTTTGTCAAATTAGAAGTGAAACCATAAAAGAAAATAGAAACAAACTGAACAGTGAAAAGGGCGACATTTTCCTATTTCATGAAAAAATTTCTGGGTCTTATACAGGGTCATGTTTTGCTTGTAATGACACGATAAATCTATGTCAGGTACAGGACTGCAGACAGGCCAGTCCGGCACCTGGACTCTACTGAGACTCTACTACAGAGTGATGCTGTAATAATAGATGCAGTACATCGTTTAGCATTGTTTTGCTGAAATATGCAAGGTCTTCCCCTAAAAAATAAATAAATAAATAAATAAAAGAATGAAAGAAAAACAATGTCTGGATATTGCTTTAAAGCTATAATTGTTATTCCTGATGGGTTTTAGTCTGTGGGTTTTGTGAGTTTTTGTTGTGTTGTATTCTGGTTAACAGATAATGTAATGATGGCTAATAATAAAATAAGCTATTACATAATAGTAATGGTCTAATAACTTTGTATTATTGGGAAAATGCTGTTATGTTATTTCCTTAAAAACGTCATTATGTTATTGGAAAGATATTACATTGTTGGCTTTATTACATGTAAACTGAGCAACTATTATGTTATTGGCTGTTATTATATTATGGGTTACTACATGGATTAATGTTTTATAATGGATTCTGAGTCTTAAGATTTGTTGTACAAGTTTAGTTTGATAAATATTAGATTTTTTTTTATTTTTTTTTTCTCAGTCTGTTCCTTGGTTTCAGCTGTAGTTTCTTAAATTCAAGCTGTGATTTGTTTTTAATTTGTACTTTGTTCAGTTCTTACTAATTAGTGTTGATCTATTGCATGTGAGGATTCCATGTCCTGGTTTAGGTAACCTTTGCAGATCATCAGTCATCCCTTTGGCCACCCTGCTACAGAGATGTTTGACCTCCTGCCCTCAGGGAAACGATATTGTGCTATTAAATGCACCACATCCCGTCAGGCTAAAAGTGTTTTTCCACAAGCTGTCGCACTATGAAATACCTCAGACATGCACCTTACTGTTTTAGTTACTTCTTTTACTGCTATTTATTTATACAGTGTTTTTATTGTTTCTTAGTATGTATGTGTTTTAGGATGTGTCCATGTGTTGTATTTTTTAGGCTGGTGTTTGTATGTTTGTATGTTTAAATGTTGACAGTGCACTTTGAGCTCTTTGCAACTGTTTTCCATTGTGGTTTTTTTATACAGCAAACAGCAAATAAACTGAACTGAACTGAACTTTTGGTTAGTCTTGCCTCCTGTACTGTTTTCTTAGAAAGTTACTTCCTGATCTGTCACAGCAGGTGTTCAGTTACTTTTTGCCACACCTGTTTCTTGTTTATAATTTTCTCCCACAGTTTAGACACACAAAACTTTTGGTTTGTTTAAAAAAAAGCATTTTGATTTTAGTCTGCCTGGGAATTCTGCATTCAGCTAGTTCTGAACAAACCATGACGGATAGGCAGTGCAGCCCTAAACCGTCACAGAAGCAGGCTTTTGAACTGAGAGCTGATATGAAGCCTGATGGTTCCTTTCTACTTTAGTCCAGAGGATGCAACATCCACAATTAAAAAAAAAATAAATAAATAAAAAAATAATAAATAAATAAAAGTAAAATTTCGATAAACTGAGCACAGTGCAGTTTTCCACTTTGCTTCAGTCCAGTTTAAATAAGCCTGGCTTTAATGGAGGAGGAGATCTCAGACACACATTGATCATTTTCAGCCCTTGCACACAGAGATTCCACAAACTATCTGAATCTTTTGATGATGTTATTTACTGCAGATGATGTAATATTCAAAGGCTTTCCATTTTCATGCTAAGAAATATCATTTACAGAAGTAGACAGTTTTGTGTAGATTAATCAACCTTTGCCCATCTCTAGATATTTTTGTTCCTAACCATGTTTAGATTACAAAAATCACTGTGTTCTGGTTTTACTTGCATTTAATACTGGGTCACATGTTTTGGAACTGGGGTTTCATATAACGGTAAAGGTCTCATTTTTCTACTCCTTCGTTCTCATTATATTGCCAGGATCATAGGTAAGTGCAGCTATTTACTGAAACACATGAAAACAACTACATACAGTTTACAAGGCAAAAACATTTTGTACAAGATTGTACTTTTATATATTTATTCTTTATATGTTATCCCTAACAGATTTGGTTGTTTTTAAGATGAATTGCACAGGTCACATTAAAGGTGGGAAAAGATTTTGTCCTGTCATTTTAAAACCAGTGGGGAAAGTTGTGGAGTAAATGAACAACAGTAAGCTTGAATCTCACATTTCTGTTTGGTTCCCTCAACAATTTTTCTTTTTATAAGAAATCATGATTTCATTGGAAATGTAAAGTATTCATCCCTTCATCTTGATCCCAGTCACGGTCACAGAGGTGCTGGAGCAAATCCCAGCTGTCTAGATATCCAGGAAACACCCTCTTTAACATGCCATTGCATATTTTCATCCTCTCCTTTACTGCAAATATTAGAAGTGACAAGAGCAATATCAGAAGTTGATTCCATGGAAACTGCTAAACCAGAAGAATATCCACTAAATTTTAATCATCAGAAAACCCTGCAGAGAGCATAAGGCGAAATTTCATTTTATCTCCTCTTGCTATTTCCCAACTCTTAAATAATTTATGATTTATTCAGACTATTTTTATGGCACTTTGCTGAACTTCTGTTTTTCAATAACAAAATAAAATGGTTTTCATTTCCAAATATTTGTCAAGTAAATAAAGAGAAGTAAATAATAGACATATCATCATACATAATTGCAGTGGAGCAGATCTAGCAAAAAAAAAAAAAAAAAAAAGAAGAATAGAAACAAGGCAAAACAAGGCACCTTGAATTTGTTCTTAGGTAAATCTTCTTAGTAGTTAATGGTGATGTAAACTCATTGGCCTCAATATCAGATAAAATAGATTTTTTTTTAATCAGCCAATCGCATGGCAGCAACATAATGCATTTAGCCACGTATACATAATGAAAACGACTTGCTGAAGTTCAAACTGAGCATCAGAATAAGGAAGAAAGGGGATTTAAGAGACTTTGAAGGTGGCATTGTTGTTGGGGTGTTTCAGAAACTGCTGATCTACTGAGATTTTCCACATACAACCATCTCTAGGGTTTACAGAGAATGCTCTGAAAGAGAAAATATCCTAACCCTAACCCTTCCAACCAAGGTCTGCAGAACAGCGTCTCTTAACACACAACACATCATTGTCATATTCAATCCATCTGAACTCCTTCACAATGAGGGCATGTGGGCAAAGTGGTTCAGCTTGAGCAGATCAAGAACAGTGTCGGCAACAGCTCCTAATTACAGTCCTCGGGTTATGGTATTCACTCCCTCCTGACAACCAGCAAATTAAATTGTGCCATTAGCCAAGACTAAAACATCTCAAGAGTCCCAAAGTGATTTGAATCAAAGTGTGATCTAAAACCAACACAGTCACCCCACACAATGTCACTTTAAGCTCTTAAATACTCAAGCTTGGAAACTGAAGGTGGAAGTGCAGCCAAATCTTTTTCCCCTCATACTTCACAGGACTCTGGGGAAATAAGGAAAATCAGTTACTCAAGCCACCCCATAACTGTTTCCAGTCTCCTTCACAGCTCAGTTTTCACAATATGTTATGGATTTTTGACCAACCCCAATTTTGTGATACCAGGAAAGTGGCTTGTAAGGACTAAATACAACTTTAATGTATTCTTAGGAAAGATCTGGGTTAACTGAAAGAACAATGTCAGATATGTGTGTAAGGAGGATCCATGTTGCCTGGATTTCTTTGATGAATCATTGATAAGTGTGGTCCACCAATAAGAGGGAGAAAGGCAGATTTTATTAATAATTTTTACACTACCCAGGATCAGCTAGTATGGAAATTACCTTGAGATCAATATGCTACAAAAAATCATGCACCGTAGATAAATTATTTCAGCAGTCACAAGTAAAACGGAGACTGAAAGATCAGCATCGGTAAAACAGATCCTCCTGGAATCTCATCATTATTATGCTATTTAGCTTTTAGCTCTGTGTTATCCAGGTGGGCTTTGGATAAATCCATTTCAAATGTTATGCAGCTAATAAAACACTTTCAAATGACTTAAAACTAAAGCTGGTGAAGACACTTTTTAAATTAAGGTTTGGTTGAGTTTAGACAACTAAAACAACATGATCATAATTTATATCACTGGTTAAAGGGACATATACAAATAAGCCACATTTTTTTCTGCTTCAGAACCTACATTTGGATATCTAAAGTAACGATAAACTCAAAATATCTCATAAAACAGCCTTGTCACTTTGCTTGGGGCAGTCCAGTTGTAAAAGTTAGTTTTCTATATGAGACTCCTACCTCAGAGTAGATTTTTCCAGACTCATCATCTTTATCCGCTTACTTTTGCTTTTAGTTTTGCTGTTAACAGCAGACTGTCATCAGCAAATACTAGTACTCTGTTTTATATCCCAACAGGGAAATCTTATTTCTTGTTTTAGTGTTCTTTTTTTCCCTTCAGTCAAAAGCCTGAATATCCTATTTCAATTTGTCTACATTATCTCCCACCTTAGAGCATTATTTAACAAATTCTGGCCAGAAGTGGCACCATTATAAGCAACAGTTCTTACTAAAGCTATGAAAAATACACAAAGACAGTAAGAGTTTATGTAGCTGATATGTAACAGGGGAATTATGTCAGGATCTCTGAACAGTGTATAAATGGTCCACCAGTCAGTGTTTAACTTCAGCTTTCCCCTCTATGGTGCTGTTTAAATAACATGGACTAGTTCGACTCATGGCTTGTGATGAGATGGTAGAAATCTGTGGTATTATAGGCTAAAGCATGTTACAGACTAGAGGTGTAAATCACAAGTATGACAACAACAACACATCTGAAAATGATGTAATGTGTGGTTACATCACAAATTCTGCCATGATCTGATTTAGATTCAGGAGTCAGAAATCAATAAGAGACACTATCACTGAATAATTCATCACAATCACTTTCATTCATATCAATCACAAAAGCAACCAAAATATCTCAATATACTTTGATTCCTGAGCTCAGTCAGACATTTAAATGAAGAACCATCTGTTCCACATGAAATCTTTTAATATTGCTGTGTTTCATCGATGTTTTCAGTTTGGATTAATGCTGTTGGCTCATTCATCACCGAACTGATGTATCATTGTTTTTGCACCGCTTACAGACATTTCATTAAACCCTCAAGAATTTGTGTCAATATGAAAAAAAAAAAAAAAAAACAGGATATGTTTACAAGAAACATCATGGACACAGAAGAGTGAAAACATAAAAACATTGAAATCTATACCTGTGTGCAGAAGTTATTTATTGTATCATATTGCATCACACATTGTAATCCTCTGGTATAAAAACGTGTGGCTTGTGAAAACCTGTCTTCATAGGCTTCTACAATGAGCACAGATAGAGTCCACTGACCAATCAGGGGCGGCTGTAGCTCAGGAGGAAGAGCAGAGATCTTCCAACTGGAAGGATGATGGATCTATTCCAGGCTTTCCCTGACTACATGTAGAAGCGTCCTTGGGCAAGCTTCCCAACGCCTCTATCGGGGTGTGTGTGTGTAAATGGGTAGATGTGACAAGTAGTGTAAAGTGCGTTGAGTGGTCGAACTGACTGGAAAACCACAATATAAGTCTATTTACCATTTAATTGTGTCAGCAAAGCTTGATATTAAACAGTGACATTAGCAGGATGATTCTGATTCTGCAGCAACAATATAATAAGGGAAAGATGTGTTTTAGTAAGGTTTGGTTTTACTCATCCTTTACTGAAAATGATGTTATATTACAATCCAGTGCATTGCTTGTTAGCATCTGCATTACATATTCAATAAGTGTAAAATCATCTAATTTGAATATAAAAAGGGAATAAAAACTCAGGAGATGTCAGGAGCCCAGAGATTCGCTTGTATTTGCAGCTTTTTAACAAATACCCAAGGGAGTTTATTTTATTCCCTTTCAGACTAAAGTTTTAATGCCATTAAACATTACATATGATCATGTGATGAGGCATTTGATCATGTTTCACTCAAATTAACAAAGCAGAACCAAAGTTTTTCAACAAATTCTGATGATGTTGATGCTACCACACCTGGGACTTAAATATGATGAAACCAGCTAGCTTATTCAGCCTGGATGTTTTGATCACTTAATTTCCTCCACTGGGAATGTTTCTTCACTCAAAAGATGAACTCAAGTCTTTTTTTCCCGCCATCCCTGCTACAGCGGTAGAGTGCATAAGGAGGACCACACTGATGTCTCCTTCATGTGCCTCTGATGGCACAGTTTTGATTTCAGCATCCAAGCCGGAGGCTGTTCTGACAGCCTGACTCTGTCCCTGAACTCTGCTTCAACTGCCTCTCACAGCTCCCAGTGGGCAGTTCAAAGATAGCGCCAACAAACCCTGACCTCAGCTCTGCCACTCAGGTATACACACTTATACCCAAACACACACACAAATGCAACACAGCTGGACCAACGCACACACAACACACAGTAATGTAGCTACTATGTAGAAGTATTTAGAACTTTCCTCGTTATCCAGTAATAATAATAATAATAATAATAACAACAACACATGTGTTATGTTACTGTAACATTGTTCATTGTTGAATAATTAAATATTAAAATAAATTAAACCAAAAGCAAAAGTTTGGGCACCTTGCTAGCAGTGTTCGAAGATCGGAACAGAAGAGAGGAATAGTCACCAAACTCCCAGTCGTGGGACATGAGTTCAGATCTAAACTTGTTTCCATTCTTTCTTCTTAATTTATTCCATTTTCAGGTTTACTTCCTTCACTCTGCCTCGGTACTATTTGTTATGCATTGAAGCCCAATCCTAACTCCCACCTTGGCCCCACCACATCCATTTGCAGAGGTACATTTTCCTTTTCTTTAGGGATCAGGGAGTAGTAATCATCAAGCAATGCAAATGGTTCCACAAGCCCCAGCTGAAGAGCTAGATGGCCACTACTTCTTAACCTAAGAAAAGGGAAACCATACCTGAATGATAAAGAGGTGGGGCCAGCCAATAAATGTACTTGAGAGAGCAAAATTATCTCAATACAATGAGATGAATGTGTTATCTTGTTAAAAAAAATAATTAGTTTATCTTCTTCTCGACCAGAAATTTTTACCCATTTTTATCCAAACCTTTTAAAAGTCACCATTGGCACACACCACCTGCTCTCATCTTAGAGCCCTTTCCATTTACTCCTCTGATCTTCTTCTCTTCGTTAGGAATGAAAAGGCTTCTTGTGGCCTGGACATAAGAGGCCTTTCACAGCATGACAGACAGAGAGCACCCATGAGGGAAGCTGGATGGATCTGGGCTGAGTGCAAGGAGAGGGGGCTGTTCTCCCACATGCCCGGGGTGTCTGATTAGATTAGGCTCTGGCTAAAAGCAAGTTGAAGGGGGTCACTGTGAGGTGAAGAGACTGGCTCTTGGGACCACAAGCGAGAGACCCGGGATAAGCAGGATGTCATGAAAAAGACAGGTTGAGCAGGCTGGCATATAACCAGACATGAGGAGGCATGGAGAGATTCCTTGTTCCTATTGTTCCCTCACAGAATAATTGTCTAAGTCATATTTTGGCCAGCTTGTGATATCTGCCTAATTCTCTCCTAACACTGTTGACTTATTTGCATCATTGCCTGCACAGCTTAAAATATGACTTAGTTAAGAAAAATGTGCTTCTTGCCTCAATAACAGCACCAACTTATCAAAAACCTGGTCTGTGTTCTTTTGGTACACTTATGTTTGAAAGACCCTATTAATTTTCCTTATTACATGCAAAAAGCAAGGTTTTATTTTTCCATTTTTAAGCTCTTTAAAGGTTTGTCTTTTTATTAGTGTCATAAAACAAGCATTTCATTTCAAAATATGATTTAGTTCTTCTTTTAATGTCTGACAATCTTTTTTTTCTCAATATTTTCTCAAACTTTTAATCAAAAATGTAAACTTTTCCTTATTTGTTGTAGAAATTGTAGTTTTCTACTAAGTCAATACTCAGCGAGTGATGTGGTCCGGTGCAACATGTTTGAGTTGGTTCACATAATAGACTCATTCTGATATTTAGAAGAGGTTTTTACTTGTACAACATCTTATTTCCACCAGATATCTTTTATTTAGGGTGGAACTTAAAGTAGAGAAAGGAAAGTAAATGTATAAGGGTTATTTAGTAACAGATTATTTGTTGTTTTAGATAATGCAGGGGAGTTTTAGCTCATTTATTAATGAGGTAAAATTAACACAAAAAAGCGGATGTGGCAACTACAGACTCCAAATTAAACATGGACAAGATTCCCTCCATTAATGGATTTGATTAAGAAAAATGAGAAAAGTCTTTTGTTTATTTCAAAACAAAATAAGAATCACCTAATTTCATACAAATACAGACAAAAACCTGCACCTGATTGGCTGCACTACAAGTAATTTTATTCTTCTACAGTTTGGGGCAAGGAGGATGACTAATAGATTTCAGGTGCAACATCTGAGGTCTGCACTCTTTCACCAGACAGGGTCGAGATATCGTACGGGGGAGTTACGTACTATATGTGCACTATCTCTGACCTGTCTACCGAGCACATTTGTGGCTTGTTTTTGTTGGACAGGATCATCTTTTTTCACCTTCCCATCCCTTTTCCAACACCCCCACAGCCCGGACCTCAGCCACCTCTCTGTATGTTTAGGAGCCATTAGAGAATTTAGTTTGGCCATTGAAGGTGGGCGTTGTGCAATGGTTAGAGGCTAGACAAACTGGAGAATATTAGGAAAGCGGGGATTTATGGGCCTAGGTGTAGTGCTGAAGTCATAATAGACTGCAGATGTAGCGAGGCGGGAAACTTAGTCAGCACACACGCATGCAGACCTGAACTTTTGACTTAAATATTTGCAATAACCTAAAATAGAGGTGGACTGTCGAGGCTTAGTTCCCCCCGGTGCTGAGGTTGTCATCTTTACAGCATGGTATGATGTAAAATCAGATATGACATCATACCTGATGCTTGAAGTGATTGGACAGAGTCTGTAATGTGTTTTAATCAATGTTTTATGTAACAATGATTAAAACACAGGTGCAGAGAACATCACTCCAGTGCCAGCCTCACAGATTCCTGCTCAGTTTTCAAATTCTTTTCTTTGTTTTTAAATCTTTTAATGCCCACGCTCCCCCTCATTTGTCTGACCTATGGCAGCTATTTATCCTTCTCGCTCCCCCAGGTCAGCTGATCCGACATTGTTAGTGGTTCAAAGGCAACAAGAAAAAGTTGATTGTACTTTTTTTCTTCTGGGTCCTAAGATGTGGGCTAAAATGGGCACATCAGCCAGGCTTCAAATGCTGTTTTTAAATCTTATTTAAAAACACACATTTTATTACTGGCCTTCAGCCCAAAGTGAGGTTACAGTGATAACTTGTCTTTATTATTATTAGTTCCTTTTATCTGGTTTTAATTGCTTTATTTGGTTTTATCTGTTTTTAAAGTGGTGGTTGCTTCTTCTTTTTTTATTTTCTTTTAATTGGTCAGCCACATTATTGTTTTTAAAGGGCTCTCTAAATAAAGATGGTATGGTATCCCTCATGTCTCTTTATACCAACATAGACATCAGTATGACATGATATATCAGGATTACACTGTATTAAACCCTTAATGACCCTTGAAATCACACGAATGTTTGGTCCAGAAAGCCGGGTCTAATGAAATAGCTACACTACATTACTATGAATCCCTTTGTTGATGTTTTTGGGTCATTTCTTGTTTTCCACAGTGACTAAATGACACCTTGACCTTTACTTTAACCCGACCTCTAACCATCAGGTGAATCATTTGAACTGGCTCTCAACATAAAGAGGTTGTTCTTCAATCAGAGAGTTATTCACAACTTTCTAAATCTTTATGTTGAAGTATCTTTGGGCAACTTCTTCTTATTCAGTCTCACATGGTCCTTAATGTGCTCCTCACCCAATTTTCTCTTTGGATAAAATGTCCATGAAATGAATGCAACTTTATCTAATGAAACTGACAAAAAATAACAAATTTAAAGTGTAAAATGATACACAAAAGGTTCAGACCACAGTTTGAGGGATGTTTCACACCAACACCTTCATCAGTTCTGATGAAAGCAGTAAAGGTAATAAAGTCTGTGTCCAAAAAACAGAACAATTTGCCTGAATAGTCACAAAAGATGCTATTTCAATTATATTAGCCATCATTATTATTATTATATTATATTCTGCATTTAGCTTTGATGAACTCAGTCTTAGAAGATCTATCCTTTGATGATGTCTGCCTCTATCTTCCTCTCTCTCACTGCTTCCTCTATCTTTCTATGTGTTAGTCTGTCTCTTTTCACTCAGAACTATAGCTTCACTGTGTGTGAGTGGGAGGCAAGGTAAAAGCAGCTATATTGAAAAGTTGACATCTTCCAGACGGCTGAATAAGCAGACACAGACAGATGGAGAGAAAGAAAAATGATAAAGATGGAAGTGAGAAACAACAGTGAGAAACAGCAAAGCCAAAGCATTTGGGCGTAAAAATGTAGTTTCAGGTTTTAAAGATGAGCTTTGGTGTTTCTTTTTGTTTTTCATTAAAAGACACTCCAGCATTTTAAAACAATTAAACATAAACAAAAAGGATGTTGGAAAATGTGTCACAACAAGAGTGCTGGAAGGGCTGGAAGGCAGCAGGGGATGAGCAGTTTGTAATCACACTGTCTCACAATGGCCGTGTTGGCTGGAAATATGGGCAGGATCTCTAACCCAACAAGGAAAAGCAACTTTGGCCAACAAGTCGCCAGGAAGCCGTCACTATCCATTTCGCAATTAAAATATACTGAACGGGAGGTCGGCTTAGCTTGGTCGGGGGGTCCAAATGGCTGAGCTCACATTCGTCTTCCAGTCGGCAGGGGGAGAGAAAGCATCGCACTAAGAGGATTAGCCCCAAATCCTTGCTGATTTTTCTTTTTCTTCGGGTTAAAGAGGGCCCCAATTGAAGCCAAATGCCCCAGCTGGCCGCCAAATGAGCATTATGCAATCTCTCCCTGATTGTCTGGGGTTTTGGGGCTTTTTGTTCCTCTGAATAGCTTCTTGTTCAGTGATGAAATCCTAATGATACGGGGGCAGCCAATAGTGTGCTTCAGATCACCTCAGCCATGCAGATGAGCGCTTTCCATGAAAATCTTAGGTTTCTCCAAAGTCAAATCTCCATGACAGAGTACAATCAATTCATTCACATACACAGGCACAATGTTAACCACTTCTGGTGAAGCAGCAGAGCCCAGATTCTCTCAGCAGCAACACCCATCAGCCTCCATCCACTTACAAGTGAACAAGCTGTCCTCTGCTTTACTTAGCCTCTTCCCCACTCTCTGAAGCATTAAGGACGCTGTGAGGGGAGAAGCATTAACCTTGATGTATCTGAGTGTCTGCACTATATCTACGCAGGGCAAAAGGCCATCAGAGAGAGGAAGAAAATCCCTCCAAAGCAAGCAAAAAAAGCTGGGAAGCCATGTTGTCTGAACTTTGTGGAGAAGCTGAGATGGTAAAATGACAAGTGGAAATACAACCAAAGCAGAGAAAGTTGACACTTTAAAAGCAGTTACTTGAAAAGTTAAACTATTTATTTGTTCATAATCATTAAAAAATGTTATACATTTTAAACTAGTGATCTCTTGTATGTTAGAGAGTGAATCAACATTAATTAGTGTGCATTAGCATGAAGGTGCAGGTGGGAGCATTTGGCAGTTGAACATGGAAAGCTGTGTCTCCTTATAGAAAAATGAAAATAAGTGTGTAAAAAGTATTCATGGTACCGTTTCAGTGCCTTTTCAGTGGGCATGAAGTTTCACACTATGAACCATCCAAACAATTAAACAATCTGTCATAAGATGAGACTAAATATGTCCCCGTGTGGCAGTTTGAATAACATGCAACTTCTAGTCATGAAAGCAAATGTGTGTGTATTCTGAGTCAAGGTCACTTTGTAAAAGCCTTAACCAAGATTATTTACTAACCTCAACCAAGACGTTTTTATTTCAAACCCTAAAAATGATGTTATGGGTTAAATCCAACTAAATTTTGATAATTCTGTTGCACTGTTGTTGCAATGACAATAAAGTTCTATTTTATTCTAAGTGGCATCCAAGTGGGCAACGGATGTAAAAGGAAAAAGTTCAGCCCAAACTTAGATTTTTTGTTTTCTTTTTTTCTCTTAAACAAGCATCGATTTCATGTTTGAAATTGATGTCGCTATATGGACCTTTGCCTGTCACAAAGGAGGTTTTCAGCTTATTATAATGGTTTTAATGTTTCCATTGTTATGGAAGAAATGTATTTGCTAAAATCCAATTCCAGATTTTTTCAAGTGACCTTCAGGACATTTAATTTAAAATAGAGGGAGGAAAAAAAAAAGGGTTATTGCAATTAGAAAACCAGGACAATTAACTCCACATCCTCTTCCACAGGGTTGCTATGCTAACAATAACTTCAAGGGTAAAACTGAGCTTTTCTACGTTTATGTTGCCCACAAAACACTGAAAAAAAAAGAAAAGTAAATTAGTTTAAAAACCTTTTTCTTTATGTTCAATCTTCAAGAGAAACAACTTTTAACTTAAAAACGTAAATAATTTCCCAAACAGCTGGTAACTGTAGTCTTTTAGAAACCATGTCTCATTCACTCAGTTTATTCAAACCCAGATTAAAGACCCATCTGTTCGGCTGTATTTCAATAGTTTTTGTTTAAAAGTCCAAATCTGCACCGTTTCTTTTAAGCTCAAATATTTCAACTTGATCATGTTTCAATACTTTTTATTACCTGTTCTTCTTTTTTCCTTCTCTTCTGTTTTTACTTGTAAATTATGATTCTTATTTTCTGATGTTTTATTGTCTCTTTAAAGCACTTTGAATCACCCTGTCACAGAATGACACAACAGAAATAAACTTGCCTTATTTAGGAAGAAATGGTTCTTTAGTCGTTGACTGTTGTCAGCTGCAGATTAATCCACATTTGAAGCTGTCATGAGGTTTTCTGGCAGTGTGTGGACAACAACATAGTGTGTGCAGAATAAAGACATATCCAGCACTGGAAACACATTTTAAAAGCTTATTAGTGGAATGAATTCATTGTTGGTTTTGGTTTTAGGGGATTTGTTGATTCTAAGACAAATTTGGAAGAGTTGTCTCTAGAAACAAGGAAAGCTCATTTATTGCAGCACTAAGAAAACTGTTAAGACAGACGACATCTTGAGAGGTAAAACTCCCGTTTTATTTTGTTTTTGCTTGACTTCCGGAGCTTTATTAAAAGACACGCAAAAAACTTTTCATTCAATTGTGACTTTGAAACTCAAGACACAAAGAATAGAAATTTAAATACAACACTGATAAAAATAAATAATGGACTGACTGACTCGTAACCTGATATGTTTTTTCACTGTAAGCAAATATCCTGAGATTTATTTTCCTAGAGGGAGATCTGAAAGAAGCCGAATCTGTCGTTGCCTTACCACCCTGAGTCTCCTGAGACACACCCTTCACAGACTGGAAATGCCCCAGTGACTGACAACAGATGATTTTCACACCTCTCACAAGTCTCGACGGTTGTGATGATGGAAAAAAACACAAAGGCCTGATCTCTACCCACCCCCACCTTTTCCTTATACCAGCCAGAGCTCATCCTGGCCTTGAACTCTCACTTTCACACACATATGTGCACGCATGGCTGCACTTGATGCTTCCAATGAATATGAGCGCTTTCAAAATCTGAGACCTGCTCTATTGTTCATGAACATCCGAGTTACAAAAGAATTTCATGCATACATATTTTCACTTTTGTGTACTAAGTTTATTATTCATTAGGAATATACAGTTGATGCAGTGTGTTCGTTAACTCAGTGGTTTTGTTAAAGTGGAGGCCATGTCCCCCTGAGGATGCTAGAGAGGCCTCAGGAAATTAGGGGGAAGCTAAGAAGAAAAAAGAGTAATAACATTATTATTATTATTATTATTATTGTTATTATTATTGTTGTTGTTGTTGTTATTAGTAGTAGTAGTAGTAATAATAATAATAATAATATAATAATAATAATAATAATAATAATAATAATAATAATAATTTGAACATGCATGCATTTGAGAGCAAAGTATCCAACAGAAGGTCTATCTACAGATCAGCAGTCAAATGCAGCTTTGTCACCAGAGAAAGTTTGATGCTAGCTGCATAGTTGCAGTTTCTCTTCAGCGGTAAGCACACAAATTCAGCAAGACGCTCCAGAAATCTGTAAATACCTAATCACTAACCAACCAATCACAAGGGAGTATGTTGAGTCTGTTTGAGGTGCACGTCAAGCCTCTACGGACCTACACAGAGCAGATGACGATGCCCATAACCGACTTTACACAGAGATATAAATCCAGCTTTAAACTTCATCTCAAAAGACATACTTTTGATCTGTTTTGATTTGAGAGGGGGTTGGGAGAGTTTCAGGGGCAGGCAGCCAGTGTGACATTTGAAGCCTTATTTGTGATAATAAAGACTAATTTCTTTTCACCCAGGTCCCACGTAGCTACTGTTTGTCTCAGACCAGCAGTTATGTTAGTCTGGAGAAATCCGTATCAGTAAAACGTAGTGTAATAAGAAACACATTTACTGTTTAACCAAGAGCAAGATATCTGCGCTCTCACCCCAGTTACCTGTTTCTCCATATCTCTCTGTTTCTTTTCTCCCTTCTATGCGCTCAGTATACCCTGGTCTGCAGTTCTTCTTCTTCTTCTTTATATTTTTTGGCATCAGTCATAGAACTGAACTCTAAAAGCTCTAAATGTGTCCTGTGGTATCTACTGCAAGAGGAGCAAATCCTTTCAGTCCTGTACGAGTCACTTCATACGTACTGTTTCCAGTACAACTCCTACTTCTGGACATCCTAGCAGTGAAACTCCACCCGTCAGAGAAAAACTGTATAGTAGAGCACCAAACCATTTAAATTAGAGTTTGATCCTACGAGGGCCGTAGTCCTGCAGGTTTTCAGTGTTTCCCTGCTCCAACATACCCAACTCAAATTAATGAGTCATTCTGCAGACCTTCATTGGCTGTTGGATCCATTTATTTAAGTCAAGTGGGTTGGAGCATGGAAACACTGAAAACCTGCAGGACTCCTGTCCTTGTGCGACTGAACTGAGTAGCCCTTATTTAGATGGTACATTGTGGACTGTAAAAAGTTGCTGGATAACTTAGTTTTTAAAAAAAATGCCTGACTCTGAGAGGCTGACTCACATCAAAGACACATTATTCAAAGGCAACAGATTCATTTGTTAAATGAATTCATATCCATGAAAATGAATTTGCTGCAATTACCAGGTTTTAATTTTAAGCAAATAAACTTTCAAGGACTTTAAAAAGCCAATTGAAACATTGGAAAAGATTGATAAGGCATGTCCATGGCAGCCAGTGCAGTTATAGCCTCTTCTTATTGGACAAATCAGTGGCTAAATGTGTTCCTTCGGTTCACTTTGTAACAGTTATGTAATGTATTATCACTGTAGCTCATTAAAAAAAGGTAAAAGGCATGTATTGCTCAGTTAAGTGCAGCTACCGGTCTGTCGGTGCTTTCAGGTGAACAACAGAGAGATGACTGATCAAGACTTTTCTTTAGTGACAGATTTTTTTTGAAGTAGTAAATTTGGATAATCTGCATCTTTAGGGCTTTGTAAAGATGAAACACTCAAATCTATAATTGTAAACAAGCTTAACATCTGCTTTGTGGCAACATATTTAATTACTGAAGCGCTTTTTTGCTTATTTTTTAAGTACTCGTCTGTATTAAAAACAGAGAAGATGAGGAGACCGTTTCATGCTGTCAGTCAGGCCAACTCTAACTTTAATTAAAAACCATTCAAACCCTTCCCCCACTTCTGTGCCAGTGAAAAGCAGCTAAGAAGCTTGAGCAAGATTAAATATGGTCAGAGCTTCCGCCCTTCAGCAAAAAATCTTGTTAGTTCAAATAATGTAAAGAGCTTTTTTGTCTGTCTCTGCTGCCTGTGCTGGACTTTCTGCCTTTTTGGCTTTGGGCTGAAGTCATGTGGTTTAATTTAGTCAGGAAAGCAAAGTGACTTGAGAGCAACAGCATAAACAACAAACATAAGAGTCCCTTAGATTGTCTCATTAAATTCAAGAAGTCAAATCTAACTCCTTTCTCCTGCCGTATTTGCACAGCTTACAGCATTTAAATGAATCTGTTACACAACAGACACCTGGCCAGAGAATTGCTGTTATTGTAGTTATTTCTTTTTGAAGTTGGTTGTCAAGCAACAGGCTGACACTTCCTCGACTACAAAGATGGAGAGCGCATTTATTAGGCATTCTTGGTGGGCTGCTATCGCAGCTGGGCCTCCTGGGAAGTGGAGTCTGTGGAGTCAGATATTGGCTTATTTCAGTCTCTGGCCTCAGCTTTCCTCTCCAGGCTTTTCTCCCAGATCTCACAATCAGTAGTGTGTGTGTGTGTGTGTGTGTGTGTGTTCAGCATGGGAGGATGCTGGCAAACTGTAAAGTCTAAGCAGCCATCTTGAACAGAGGCCATTTACTGTATGTATTCAGCTTTTATTGAAGTAGCCAGTGGGGTCTAAGTCTGGATTAGCTCCTTTCACCCTCTTGCCTCCAGCAACAATGAAATCTAACTATGTGGTAGCACGTGTGCAAATGTGTGCATCAAGGAGAGTAACGAGTACAACCAAAGGGGCCAGTGTGGAGATGAGGTGGTCGTTTCTGTCCATTCTGCATTTTCTTTAAGAAAAGCTCCCATACACCAGGCCAGACTCTACCCCACCACGTCTCTGGGCTTTGTTTTATTCACTTTGTCACTCAATAATTCTTTATTTCTCTGAGCCAAGGATGTGGATTTTCAGCTTCTTGCTCTATTATTCAATATCCTGGCAATTCCTCCTCCTCCCCCAGGAATCTGAGGTTGCACAAGGTATGAAGAGTAAATTTCATCGACATGCTGCAAATCTGCTGCAGGTGGTAACGAACACAGCAGTTTCACATTCAGACTTATTAAATTTGTAGATAACGTCACATTTATTTAGAGCGTATCACCGCTATTCCCTTATGGGAGTATTTCTCTTTTTTCTTCTTTTTTTTTTTTTTTTTGAGTGATTGTTAATCAATATTGTCTTTATTTTGCAGCAAGATAATACTGTACAAACAATATTTGTCCAAACTGTAGAGCATACATAATACAATTAGACACATTGCATAACTAAGTTATGCTACGCACCTTAAATTAAGATTTCCCTTTTGGACAAATGAAGTTTTACCGTTTTACCTGGTTTAACCCTTTTATAGTGGTCACTATAGTGGACACCTATTTAAAAGCAGTTTTCTAGTATATTCATGGGTGAGGATAATTTATTAGCCACTTCAATGGACATTACTGAGTCATAAAATACACTTCTACTCACTGACAAATAAATATATAATTTATTATGAAGAATAAATGGCTTATTTCGAGCATATTAAAAATAGAAAGCAATAGTAAAATCAGTTAAAATAAAGTGAAAACCTCAATTCAACACGTTTGAAAAAGGAGTTGGAAAACGTGTACCTTATTTATTCATACCCCTTTCAGATACAAAAGAAAAACAAATTACAATGTTAATATGTGATGTTAAATCCATACATACATATACACACATTGTTTGTGCGAAGTTGGGACTGATGTGGTCTAATTTCAGTAAAAGGCTCTGATGTTGACCTGATTCATGGATCAGATATCTGGCTGAATTCCCTAATATCTGATCCATGAATCGCATCAATATAAGAGCCCGATAACATTGGATCAGATCGGTCAACGCTCTATCTATTATACTGGACAAAGAGAATTTCAAGTTTAAGGTGAAAACTAAAAAGGATATCAGCAAGAACCCTTTAACTAACTTTCAAGCATGGTGGTGGAGTGGTGATGATCTGGGCTTGTTTTGTTTTGGGCTTACTGTCAGTGAACTAACCATTTGCTCCTCTGTAAGCATTACAGATTTAAACGTGAGGCCATCTTTCTGACAGCTAAATCTTGGTCCAATCTGGGGCATGAAAACAATAAGGAAATAATAATTGTGGAATCCTGTTTCAGGATTTTTGGTGAGTTTTTGTAATAACGTTGTAATATTTTATTATTGTATATTGTTTAAAAAAGGTTGTCTTTACCCAATTTAAAAGCCTGGTAAGAACAAAATTATTTCTTTTTCTCATTGTATTCTAATGAAAAAGTGGGTTTGCTTGCTTTTTCATGTGACTGTAATGCCCAAATAAAATAAATAATAAACAAGTCTGAAAGATGCATCTCTCTGTACAATCACATCTCTCACCAGCTCCTAATTTTCCAAATACATCCACTTCTTGTTTTGATAAAAACACACTAACCATGGTCTCGGCTCTTTACTAAAGAATAATTTGTAATCTTGTATTTGACAAGCAAATAGGAAACAACATATTTTCCCATTTTCCCTTCAAAATTTGTATTCACTTACTTTTCATGCAGACACATTTGCATGAATTCCCCACATGCAGCAGAAGCATCATCAAGAAAAGACTACAGCTCTGACTCTGATGAAGCTCGATGAGATTTAACATGTCAGAAAGTGTGCTGCTGATCATTTCAGCACCCAGCAGCTCTCACAATACAACAGTAACACCCAACATTTGTTTCCACTGATTGCTCTCCCTTTCACTTCCTCCTTCGCCAAGTGTAAAATTGGACTCCTATCAGCCTTCTCTGCAGCCAGCTGGGAAGCTCACAGAGAAGAGCCAGTGGCTTCAAGTCATCATGGGTGAAGGACCTCAAGCTCTGTCTTTGTGCACCCCCCCCCCCCCCCCCCCCCCCCCCCCCGAACCTCCCCCGGTTTTACTGCCAGTCTCATCTTGGCCAGAGTTAAGTAATAATGCATTTGGGAATTGAGCCAAAGTAGTGAGCCATTGTAAAAGCTCCCCAAAGTGAAAATTCAGGTGATAAGTGTCTGTGGGCTTGTCATAAGGGATTCTCTGTCATATACAAGTAGGCGTGTAATCTTTCGTGCTCATTAACAAATGCAAACCTACAACTTATGGAGGCCAAATCTAAAGTCCAGAAATAACAAAAACAGCAGTACAACTTTTTCTGCAAACACTCGCATTTTTAATGACGGTATAATTTCTTCAAACTTCAAAAACTTCTTTTGCACCAAAGAGTGGCTTTATTGTTCCAACACTTTGAACAAGTTATCAGCACATCTACAACTAAACTCTGTTACAAGAAGAGTAACAAGATTCATAGCAGCACTTGAGTATTTACAATGCTGTCTTTGTTGCACCATTTCCTGTTACATTTGAGACCGAATCTTCACTCTAACTTTGAAACATGATGCAGTAGGACTGAAAATAGTGTTTTAGTGAGGTGTTAGTGGGGAAAAGCTTTTCTAACTGCCCACTGTTTGACCATCTACTCCAAAGCTACAGTTTGAGGCCATCATGCCATGTGTTTTGTTTTTGTCTTTTTCTTATTTTTGTAAATCTTATTTTACATTATTTTATGTTTTGTGTTTCATGCTTTGTGTCATGTGTTATGCTACGTATGTTTTTAATTGTGGATCCTGTGATTTTTAAAGTGCTACAAAATAAAGTTGGAGTGGATTTGATTCATCAGCACTTGTGTTATCCCCATATCAAATATTGGCCTTATGTCACACATCACCAATCCACATGTGGATCCAGACTCTAGAGACTACAAAAAGGTGTGTGGTAGGTTTAGTTGTCTATTGGAACATTACAAACCATTTTAAATGGTAAAAAAAAAATGAAATGGAGACATTACATTTTAGGGATGGTCTGGAACATCATCTAAATCCAAGACTTTTTTAAAGGATTCTTTCCCAGTGACAATGAAAAATATTCCTATGCATTTATTACATCCTGGTTGGATTTCTAAAGGACAAATAAAGTTTCCAAACAATTTCCTAAAAGTCTATTAATTGTTCCAACATGTTGATGACAGGTACCACAGAGAGGGATCAGGCGTCTTCCGTTTCAACCTGTCTTTATTCGTGTAAAATTTAGACCACAACTTGAAAACCTTCTGATCACATATAATCATCTTGCAGTCCTTATAGGCCTCCACAGGAACTTGTAAATTTCAGAGTGCAATCTTGCTCGTGGTTCTCAAGCGTTTCCATGACCACAATAAGCCTCTCTAATGAGCCAGTTCTAAAGAACCAGCTCCCAGTCTGGGAAGGAGACACTGACACCCTCTCTGCTCTTATTAATTTCTGTGCACTATTTGGTTTAATAATTGCTTTCTTTATTGTGTTTTACACCATTTTTATTTGCCTTTTTTGTTGACATTTTTATTTATTGACACTTGCAAACTGATAATAATAAGTTGCATTATTTTTTTTCAATTATTTGCTTTGTTCTGTTTATTTCCATGCTTGTTTGTGCTCTGTAGAGCTCTTCGGGCTGCATGTCTTCTTAAGTTAAGTTCTGTATAAATAAGGCTAAGTTGTGATAAGTAAACATGCCGTTTTCTGTCTTACCTCAGCACTCTTAAGGTCTGGCAGAACAACCCTTCACCTTATTTCACCCTATTAATGCAGCTGGAAGTGTTATATAAAGTGACTAAGCAACCTTCCTGCATGAACAGCTAATAAAAAGTCATAAACCAAACAGAAACCCAACTCGATCAAGCCTACGGCTCCAGCTCATAAGCTCATGCTATGGTCCCAGAGCATATTGTAACGACATCATTAATGTGATAATAGCCATTGTTTTATGGTAATTATTCATGCTGTGTTATTGAAAGATTCATTGTTCTGATGAAAGCCAACTCATAAATAAACTTTATGAAGAGCTAGTGTGACCACTAAACTGTCACTAATGATGCAGCCATGGAGATTGCCAAGAATTCACAAAACAAAGTTGAAACACTGTTATATAACTGTGCTTGTGCACGTGTTTGTGTCTGTAGAATAAATAACTAACCATAATATAAGAAACAAGGACATATTAAACCCCTTCCCAACTTCCACCACCTAATTTTCCACCTTTTGGATAGTTCATGAATCCCTCTGCTTAGCTTTGACTTTGAAGAGGCGATCCAGCTTTAGTTATGCGATCAAAGCTTGTCCAAACACATCACCTGTTTTCAGTAGACTAAACAAACAGCCAACTGCTATGACATTTTCTCACATTCACGTACACCTGTCATTTTATTATTGTGTGTGTGCTGATCCTGCAGGGGAAAAAAAATACCAAAGTGCCGACAAACGTGTTTGAGCTTGTGCTGAAAGCAACAAGCCTGCTGCATGTACCAGCTATGAAACATCCAGTGTATCCAGTTTGTGTTGTTTTGTGCATGTTGACATGTTTAAAAGTTTGTCTACTTTCAACTAATTTCTTCCCACCCAACCTTTATCCAGCAAAACAGGCAGTTTTTTTTTTTTTTTGTTTGTTTTTTTCTTTTATTTGCTAATGAAACCATTTTTGCTGTTTTCCACTTCCAGATTTACAGTTTTATCAACATAGAGCTTTTTAGTTTGTATAATGTGTGTGGGTGGTGTGAGGGGATAGAAAAAGGACAAAAAGTAGAAAATAAAGCATTATGCATCACTTCAGAACTACATAAACAGGTTGTCAGGATTTTCTTGAGTTGAAAAAGCAATTTTCTCCTCTTTTATCTGTTAAAATGAAACATTTTTTTTTCTATTAAAGTGCAATTAGCATTTCACATGCTTTCCCAGTCCCTGTTATCTACATCTTACTTTTTCTTTGCATCTTTTACTTCTGATCTTTCCTCCTCGGTGGGGCCAAAAGCAAATAAAATGGCTGACTTGAGGTTACATGTCTAATTAACAGTCACCAATAAAAATGTCACTGCATTATTCTCAGCCCATCTTGTGTATTTTATTCCGTTCTTTTTATCACCTTGCATTTGCATTTTTTTCATCTCAAGAAATTTACTTTTATTGACAATTTGAAGTCCATCATTCTTCAATGAGAAAGAATGTTACAGGTAGAAAAACACTGAAGTCTGTCAATTTTCCCTACAGTAGACGCCCCAACAAGTTCACCACAAGTTCACACTGCAAAAACCCAACTGGTACATCTCAGACTTCACATCATGAGATTACTACAAGAAAAGACTGAACAGGTAAGGTTTTTTTGGAAGGGCTGCCAGATAAAAGTTTCTTCTCTAAAAAAACGCATGGCAGCAGAGTACAGGTCTGTAAAGCTGCATCTGAAAAACCTAAAAGACGTCTACAACAATGATCTTTGGACAATCAACACCAAAGTGGAGGTGCTTGTTCATACGGTGCAACTGTCAGTCATGGTGGTGGAGGGCTGATGGTCTGGGTTTTCTAAGCAGGCACAGGGCCTGGACACCTTGCATGATTGAGTGGACCATGAACTCTTTTGTACACCAAAGCTTTCTGGAGTCAAATGTAAATCCATCTGTCTGAAAGCTAAAGCTTGGCTGAAACTGGGCCATAAAAGCGAACAAGGACAGAGCAGCAGATCTACAACAGAATGACTGAAAAAGTAAAGAATCAACATGTTGCAATGATCCAGTCAAAGTCCAGACCTCAGCCTGATTAAAATGCCTGGACCTTAAAGGTCTAGTGTGTAAGAATTACTGATATCTCATGGAAAAGATGGACATAGCACAGTTGTGAAAGGATGGTGGCCGTCAATGGCCAAAGTCCTTCCATGTTATCATGTGAGTGGATGGTAGCCTCAGAGGCAGTGATGACTGTATTACAACACTGAGTATACATGTACTGTAAAGCAGAGCCGGTACTGCGGTTTTACTGTAAAGTTCAGAGGCTTTTCACTTCACACACAGAGTTGTTTGTCCATACAGAGACACGTAGTAAAAATAGTGACACAAATAAGGCAGCTGCCATATTTGTAGACCCATGGCAGGTGTCTTATACTAAGACATAACTTAACAGGTATTTATAAAGAGAAGATGGCATCAAGAATGGCTGCGGCATCTCAAGCTCTCTCCCCTAACGTTTTTTTTTCCTTATTTAGTCTCTATTTAGTTTCTTATTTTTCATTTTTTTCTTAGTTATGCAACCTGCTATAGTGAGCCCTATCACACAATATGAAAGAGATAAATTATCATGCATCAGGTTGGTGGTGGAAAAAACTTTTTATCACCACCACCACCGCCTACAGCCTACAGCTTACAGCAGGGAATCTCCATGACGGCACCTACCTGTTGTTGTACCTGAGCAGCAGAGGCAGCAAAGGAAAAGAGGGTCATGAGCTGGAGTCCTGGTCCGGCTGAGGAAACGGGGGAGTCAGTTTCCTCTACCAAATATTCTTCTGGCAAATGTTCAGTGATTGGACAACAAGCTAAATGAACTTCAGAGCAGGATGGTGTTTTAACGGGAGATTAACACCTGTAACGTTTTTGCTTTAATGGAAACTTGGCTCAACCCCTCGATCCCGGATTAGGTCATTGTTCCCGAGGGACTCTCCGTTTATCAGTTGGACGGGACTATACATTCAGGAAAGAGCAAGGGAGGTGGTGTCTGTTTCATGGTGAACAAAGGTCTGGGCTGTACTTCAGACCTGGAGCAACTCATGATCAGATGTCGGCCTTATTATCTTCCGTGTGAGTTCACATCGGTTGTTATGACAGTAGTGTATGTTCCACCACATGCTAAAACCAACGAGGCCATGGAAGAAGTGTTTGAAGTTATCGACAGGGCAGAGACTTCATGGCCGGAGGCTGCGTTTATTGCCGAGATACCACCAACACATGAGCTGTTCTACGCATGGCAAGAACACACTCAATGTGTTTACATGTTTACATCCCTTACGCAATCACGTATAAGGCCTTTCCTTGCTCTCCTTTTTGGAAATCTGATCACGTCTCAGTTCTGCTGCTGCCTTCCTATAGACAGAAATTGAAGTGTCACGGACCAGTGACGTGGACCATTAAACAGTCCAATCGAGTTGCAGCATTCAAGCCCGTACCACCAGGCTCAGGGACAGCTTCATACCGCAGGCCATGAGTCTTCTAATGTTGTCA
The DNA here is from genome assembly GCF_017639745.1 of Melanotaenia boesemani. Lineage (NCBI taxonomy): Eukaryota > Metazoa > Chordata > Actinopteri > Atheriniformes > Melanotaeniidae > Melanotaenia > Melanotaenia boesemani. Next base: position 34,397,163 of record NC_055686.1, on the reverse strand, counting down.
GCAGCAACACCGCCTTTAAATAATAGCATCTTCTTATTGCTTATAATATATTTTACTGTATAACTTATTTGTTGTATTCTTGCTTTTTGTGTTCAACTTTTTTTATTGTTGTTTATATACGTTTTTTTAGCTTTGTTAGAAGAGCCTGGGATTTAAGAATTTAACTGCCAATGAATCTTGATGTAAATATTTTGCAGTGACAATAAATAAATAAATTCATTCATTCATTATTTTGGTAAAAGTGATAATAGAAACACAGTTTCAATAATATATTTTTTATCATTGAAGTTTGATTTTGTTACACATTTCGAGAAGCTTGCCATTAATTAACTCCTGCAAATCTCAATTAACTGAAATAAAAGTGGGTCAATATTTATTGAAAACAAAGTGAGACTGATGATACAAAAAATTATTACTTATAATTTATTCCTTTTAAAGGTGGTTCTACAAGCTACTGAATAATGTGATGTTCTTAGAACTTTTACTGAATCTGCACAAGTCTGTGTATGTTGTTTTGGACCTGATGGAGAGTGACCTGCATCAGATCATACACTCTGCCCAGACATTAACTCCAGAGCATACACGGTATTTTATACACGTTATTTTATAAATAAGTAATGACAAAATGTAAAACATCGTATGCTTTTTAATACTATTTTTCTCTAATCTTAAGACAAGGTAATAAGGACAATATGTTTTTTTTTCTATGTCCAATACATAAAATCAGAGAATTGTCAGAGGGTACATGTGTTATATGCTGGATGCATAGCTCTATAATTAGCATAGCTAGCTGTCAAGGCACCTTGACATCAACTTGGTTTGGTTTAAGTACAATGGATAAAATTAGATAATTTCGTGATACAGATGAAAACACTTAGGTCTTGACCAAAACAGAAACCACTTACCCTAGCACATATTAAATAACGATACCAATGTAATAATATGTGAGACAGCAGTAGCAATGTGTGTTTTAGCAGTCAGGTTCTGCGGGATTTTATCAAAATGCTTCCACAGTAATAGATAAAAAGGATGGCAGCAACACAATAATATGCCATTTGCAAAAACCTGTATTATGTGAAAATAACTGAGTTGTTGGCTAAACAAAACACTGCAAAACCACAATTTATCCAATGAAATTCCATCTAAATTTCATTTTATTATCAGTATGTTGCTTGCTTTAGAGTCTGAAGGTCACTGTTCAGTTGTACCACACTGACAGCATTTTCATGTCAGTCGGTTTATGGCTCTCAAGTAACAAATTCAAGTATGCCAACCCATACATTTCATATATATTTGGAGGCAATGTAGCGCTGAAAAAAACCACAAACCCCAAAAGTTATAAAACTAGCCCTGCAGCAATGTTGGTCTGCATTACTTTACAGTCTATGGCCCAAAGTCAGTGTGTCCTTTTGGGTAGTAAGCTCTAACAAGGTTGTGAAATTGGGATAAAAATGAAAAAAAGAAAGGTGGGAGAGGACTGGAGAGTGGAAAAAAAGAAAAGGTGATTGTGGGCCAGCCTCTCCAGCTACGAACTCTCTGCCAGCTATTGTTTCCCGTGGATATCCTTTCACGGTTTTGACAGTAGCAAATCCTGAAGGAGCTCCAGCTCTCTCACTTCCTTCTTTAAAGCTGTGTGCAGTTACAAACCTGTGTTCCTCCTCGTAGAAGAATGTTTGAGGAAATCAGAAACCTTTTCCAGATGGCTCTGCTCAGCCTCAGTGTGAAAATGATCCGACTTCTACAGACACTCAGACATGCCAAAAACACATCTAAGCATGTGGAAAAACACACATCTTACAATACACACACTACCTGTCATTCGTAACATGGTCCCATGCTTGCACAGTTGTCTCATTCTCCAGTTGATTTAAAGTCCAGTCAGATAGTAATCAGAGTTTCCTGCACCTTTCCATCCTCCTCCATCTCCAAACAGATTTATTTCTGCAATCACTGTGTTATTGGAAGAAGCACGGTCTTTCCATATCCTGTCTGAACTGTAACTGTTGGACCACTAAACTGGAAAAAGATATTTTCTACTCCAGTTTGATAGACATTTGTAGGGTATGCATAGTAACAAATCAGTTAAGTAGCTGGTGTGTATGTTTTCATCTCTGGGATTTCATCATCAGTATATTGGACCATTGTTAAAAACATGTTATTTCCTGTTGTTGTGAGATGTTAGGCATTTATGTTGGTACATCAAACACAGGGCATCAAATAACACAAACATTGGAAAACAGTGCTGTTTTATCCCATGGTGTATCGTACGCTGGAAAAGCTCTAATATTACAGGTTTTTGTTTTTGTATTTTCAAATCCTTTGAAATACCAGTAAGATTATGGAAATGGGCTGCAAATCTACCTGTCTGTCTGTTCACAATAACATGAAACACCTGGAACTAAAAATGCATAAAATTTCCCTTTTTTTTTCTTTTCTTTTAAGAAATATAATTTTAATAATCTTTCTGCTATGGTTCTCTTTCAGTCCTAGAGAGCAGCAGTCCTGGAAGTTCTAGATGCCAGATTCATATGAATGAGTCACAGACCAGGGGCTTCATTTATAAAGCTGCCGTAGGTACAAAAACCAGTGTACGCCAATTATAGTCAACCTTTGGGATTTATAAAAACCAAACTTGATGGGAGAATGTTCCTACCTCCACGCAACTCTGACCCAGGCATACGCACAAAATCTGGGAAAACAGGAAACTGCAACACTAACGGTTCAGAATAAACGAGATTCAACGCTTATGAAAAACACAAGAGGTGGATTTCCTTTATTTATTTATTTATTCTTACACAATCCTTTTGTAATTGTTGTCCCAATTTCTGTCAAGACGGTCTCCATTTCCCACAACACCCTGACCACATTGTTAATAATGTTAATCGTGTCCCTCTGCACCCGCAGGACTTCCTCGGACTACACGGCTGTGGTGGTGCTGCGAGTCTCTCCAATCACAGCTGCAGCACTGCCGACCTTTCTGGAACACCCAGGAACTATAAAGAAATATTATTTAACACTTAATAAACTGCTACCAGTCTCAGATGTATCGGTACATATTTATTTTACACATTAAAACAAAAGACTACATTACCGGCATCATTACTGTCATTTAGCTTTTCTCCAAAACTATTTACTGTTGGCTGCAGCACTCAAGGACCCAACTGGAAGGTGTTACTGTTCACCCGTGGGGGATTCGAACTTTGATCTCCCTCATTGGAGACGGATGCTCTACCGACTGAAATATCCAGCCGCGACATCCGCATGGCATCTGAAAGTTGAAGTGCGCCGCGTTTCCTTTTTGCGCAGCAGACACCACCCATAGTTTGCTTTGCTATGCACAGTTTGATAAATGAGGCCCCTGATCTTGATAAGTTGATGAATTATTCTGAATCAAATGTGTCAGTCCTGCAAGTTTTAGATTTTTTCTTGAGCTCAGGTTCTCTAGGACTGAACTAGCCATCCTTGGCCTTGGGGTTAAAGAGACGTGAGGCTGAAGGACCCAGGTACTGATTAATGAGCTAATGAACTGAATGAATATTATGGGCTTATGTTTGTCATGAAACATTAAAAAGTCTAAATTAAAAAAAATTCTTAAGACAAACTGTATAATTATTATTTAGTTGAATGTTTTCTAGAGTTTTTTCCTGTTTTTTTTTCCTGTTTTTTGTGAATGCTAGCTTATTTCCTTCCTTTCTTTCCGTCCGTCCTTCTTTCTTTCTTTCTTTCTTTCTTTCTTTCTTTCTTTCTTTCTTTCTTTCTTTCTTTCTTTCTTTCTTTCTTTCTTTCTTTCTGTAGTCAGTGGTTTCTTTCTGGGTGACCTTTGTGCTTTAAGTGACTGCAGGAAACTAAGACAAGCAGGAGTTCAAGATGAACCAAACCCCATAAATTATCCATCACTACAGCTGATGTGTCATTTGGTCTTTTCTTTCAGCTTTATCCAGAAAACGTCCCTCAGCCCATTTACAAAAAGGGTTGAGGCTCCAGTTTCTACCATTAAAGCCTCAGAAATTTCTCCTCAGATCCCTGACATCCTCGCTGGATCGGATCCACCCAACACTGTGCTGTTACCCTAGAGGCCTTTTTCTGGTTCTGTAACCACTTGTGTTTAGAGAAGAGTCTCACTACCATCTCCAGTGCCCTCATGGGTACCATCTCTTGCTCTTTCTCTCGCTCTCTCGTTCGTTCTCGAGTTTCCTCTGTCTTTCCTACTTGAGGCTGTGAAATATGTATGGAGGGAAGTGATGAAATGGTGGAGGTGTGGGGTGCAGGGATGAAAGGGAGATGATGCTCTTGCCTCGATTAAGTATTTACATCACCCAAGACCATCTGGACCAAAGGAGAAACACAGAGAGAACAAAGAGAGAGAAAGAAGGAAAGTGGATGGGATTAATCTACAAGTGAGGAGAGAAGATGAGCTGAGGAAGAGGAGGAGGGAAATAAAACACACTCTTGATTAAGCCCAAAAGCGAGTGTTTCCACTTTGTGGCTCTCTCTTCTGCTTTAGTTTGGGGAAATGTGATCTGGACCCCAAGGAGGGATAATCATCATCATATTTGTAATGGTGGCAAGACGATGTGTGTGTGTGTGTGTGTGTGTGTGTGTGTGTGTGTGTGTGTGTGTGTGTGTGTGTGTGTGTGTGTGTGTGTGTGTGTGTGTGTGTGTGTGTGTGTGAACGCCAACATCTGAAACAAACTGATAAAAGAGGCATCAAAGTGGGAAATGAGCTATGGTAGGGATGCTAGTTAACAGGCCTAAAAGTGACTACTTCAGAGCATTGAGTCAAATTTAAAGACACAGGATTGACTCCAGCATCTGGTCTTCTTTTTCAGTATTTTACAGTAACTGATAATCCCACAGAACAGGGGTGGCCAACGTCGGTCCTCAAGAGCCACAATCCTGCAGGTTTTCCATGCATCCCTGCACCAACACACCTGACTCAAATTAAATGGATCCAACAGCCTATAAGGATCTGCACAATCACTCATTAGTTTAAGTCACGTGTGTCGGTGCAGGGATGCATGGAAAACCTGCAGGATTGTGGCTCTCGAGGGCCGAAGCTGGCCACCCCTGCCACAGATGATGCACATCCAGCATGCATGTGGTTATTTATTTTAGTTCACATGTGGGAAATATCTCAAAGTTTTCAGGTGTTTGGTGCATGTGGAAAAATATATATATATATATAAAGGTTATAAAAGCCTTTGATGTGTCTGGAGGGAGACATGTCAGTGTTTGTTGAAGACCAAGTTTATGTGGTGCTAGGTAGTCTCTGTGGTCCCCCTTCTTCCATCTGAGCCAGAGACTGATCAGTTTCAGGAAGGAAATCGGACAAATATAACCAGTTTTAATCATTTGTGACTGCTGATGATGTTAGTGTACCATGGGGTTATCAAATGCTTCACACCAATCAAATCAATTCAATCGTTACTTTACAGTGGGGTGTTCCAGTTGAAATGTCCTTCTGAGATTAATTAATTATTTTTCAGTACATTTCATGTTGCATGTGTAACATGAAATTATTCAATTCAGTTTAATTCAGCTTTATTTGTATGGCGCCAATTCACAGCAACATCATCTCAGGGCACTTTATAAACAAATCAGTTCAAACCAATTCAAGTCATACAATCACATTCAAACAATCCAGATCATAACAAATGATAGCCTGGTTGAGGAAAAACAACAGAATGCATTGAATCTTGAATTCGATTTAATCCAGGTGACGTTGGAAAGAAAAAAACTCCCGTTTAACTATTGCAACAACACACCATCAGAAGGGTAAAACTAGCCTGTTGCACGATGGTCTGAACCCAGCTCGCGTTCTCATCTGACCTATGAAGTCAGTGAAGCTGTGTATCAAATGGTGAAGTCTGCTGGTGAGCCATCTGAATTTCAGAGTTTAAAACTTCACTGTGTGAAGATTTTCATCAAAACCACAGAGTCATGTATTTAATTCTTTCATGTGCCAAAACCAAACATATTTAAATGTTTTTTTAATGACTCTTTAATGATGTAAGAAGTGACTCAGCTGAATCTAATTCATTAATCTGTGACTTTTGATAGGCTGCAGATCAGCGAATGTATTCATGATTTTACAAACATTGCTGGTTCTGCTGGTGTCTTGTTTGCTGCTCAGCTAATTGTGTGTCATAGACTACGTATGTTTGTATGCAGAGCAGGTAACTGAGATCTTCTCACTGAGGACACATGTGCAGGACAGACTGTCAGGCCAAGCCAAAACCCTGTTTAGAACAGATGGGGTGCATGTTAGCACTAAATGAAAAAAAACATTGTCACATGTTATTTTTTAATTTTATTTAATTTTTTTTATTTGACAGTGTATTTGTGATTTAAAGAGAATGAAAATACTTTTTTGACGTTGCTTTCAGTTCTAATGAGAAGGATGCTCTGAGAACCGTCTCAGTAATTGTTTACTTGGTGATATCCCTTTTTCTTTAAATCTTTAGCACAACTTCTTTATACTTGTAGATACTGTATTATCCCCGTTTTGCTGCTATTATGACCCGGTTATGTCAGGAACAATCAAAGCTACAGTGTTTGGTATCATGACTACATTTATTATCTCCCTGATTACCCTGCTTGTTTAAACTTGAACTCAGTTTTTTTTCTTTCTCTTTTTTAGTTTGATTTTGTTTCCTCCTAAAAAAAAATAATTAAAAGAAATGATGGAGTGTAAAGAAACAGGTAGGAGATGGAGGAGAAAGTGTGTGTGGTGCTTTCTGTGTGATGCCCCGTACAGCTCAGCTTGAAGAAGCCCCGGAGACGCTTTGATTTGTTCCCTTGCCTGCTCGCACTGCTCGCTTTTCTCCAGCTTTTATTCAGCTGGCATCCTGCAGGAACCCACACGTTACAACATGCACATAAATACATAAATAAAAGAAGGAGAAAATAACAAGTACGCCCCTGTAAAATGTCTGATTTAGCCCTTTACTGGGCACTCACTGAAATACATGGAAATTTTCATTTTTAACCACAGAAAATTGTGTTATTGTAATATTGGAGTATATTAAAAGATACTTTTTGCTTTTTAAAATAACAAAAGTTATACAATAGTAGTGGCCATCTTTGATGATTGGTGTGGAGAACTCAGTGTGGTTCTTTGATTTCATGGACTAGCATGCAAAGGCATTTTATATGTCCAATGAACTTTACAAATATGATTCTGTGCCCAACAAAGGGCTGAAAAAACAACAACCTAGCACTCATTTGCATTTGTCAAAACTCACTAAAATGCACACATCAAAGACAAGTGCAGTGATTTGAACTCAAACAGAAATGGACCCATTTTCTGCTATCTGTTATCTCCATAGCTGGCTCCGGTTGGTTGGGGTTAACGAGAAGATTTTACATATCTGACAATTTGGAGCATTTGACAGACATATTGTCAGCAGTTGTGTTTTGGTAGACCTGTTTCACACAGAAGTGTCAGCCTGTCAGTACATCTGGTCATCCATAATGAAACAGTGAACCCCCCAAAAGAGTGATGGCTACCAGCTCCCTTCAAAAGATGTGTGAAGACGCCATGAATTATAAATGCTCCATCTACTCTCACACCACCTCTTTGTTTATAAAAGTGTGTGATTAGAGATGGATCTTTAATTTCAAGGCTGCAGGTCCAGATGGTGTCAGTCCCAGAGTTCTCAAGACCTGCTCAAAACAGCTATGTCCGATTCTTCAGCACCTGTTCAACACCAGCCTGAGCCAGAGAAGAATCCCGGTGCTGTGGAAAACATCCTGCCTTGTTCCAGTGCCTAAAAAACCACAACCAGCTGAACCAAAAGACTACAGACCAGTCGCCCTGACATCTCACGTCATGAAAGTCCTGGAGAGACTCTTACTGGCTCACCTCAGCAAGCAGGTGAACACCTTTCAGGACCCATTACAGTTTGCATACCGTAATGGGCTTGGGGTTGAAGATGCCATCATATACCTGCTTCAGAGAGCCCACTCTCATCTGGACCAGTCAGGCAGCACTTTGAGGGTCATGTTCTTTGATTTCTCAAGTGCTTTTAATACGATTCAGCCTGCTCTGCTGTGTGAGAAGCTGCAGAAATTCCAGGTGGATCCCTCCACAACCACCTGGATTTACGACTACCTCACAAACAGACCACAGTTTGTGAGACTGAAAGGTTGTGTGTCTGAGATGGTGGTCAGCTGCACTGGAACACCACAAGGGACTGTACTTTCACCATTTCTATTCACGCTGTACACCTCAGACTTCCAGTACAACTCTGAGTTCTGTCATCTGCAGAAATACTCTGATGACTCAGCAGTTGTTGGGTGTATCAGTGATGGACAAGAAGCAGAGTACAGAGAACTGGTCGGTCAGTTTGTGAAATGGTGTGGTGACAATCATCTCATCTTGAATACCAAGAAAACAAAGGAGATGATTGTTGACTTCAGGAGGAACAAGAACACACATAGAAGTGTTTCCATCATGGGAGAGGAGGTGGAGGTGGTGGAGGAATACAAGTACCTTGGAGTTCAGCTGGACAACAGACTTGAGTGGAAAAGCAACACTGAGTACATTTACAAGAAAGGTCAGAGCAGACTCTACTTCTTAAGGAAGCTGAGATCTTTTAACGTCTGCACCAAAATGTTGCAAATGTTCTACAGGTCTGTTGTTGAAAGTGCAATCAGCTTTGCAGCAATCTGCTGGGGCAGCGGCATGAGAACCAGAGACTTGAAAAGAATTAACAAACTGATCAAGAAAGCCGGTTCTGTGCTTGGAGTAACTCTGGAGCCGCTGGAGTTGATCATCAAAAAAAGAATTCTGTACAAGCTGACGAAGATAATGGAAGATCCTTCACACCCTCTACACAACGCCGTGACGAAACAACAGAGTGTGTTCAGTGGGAGGCTTGTTCAAGTCCGATGCAAGACAGAGAGATACAGAAGATCCTTCCTTCCAGCAGCTATCAGGCTGAAGAACAAAGCCCTTAATTAATTAATGTGATTGTTTTACTAAAAAATTACTACTACTACAATATTGAATTTCCCTTTGGGATTAATAAAGTATTTTTCATTTCATTCATTTCATTTCATTTCATTCATTTCATTCATTTCATTCATTTCATTCATTTCATTTTCATTTCATTTCATTTCATCTTTAATGGGTACGCAGGGTTTAATAACTTCTTGCAGTTATAAATGAGCATGTTTTTAGAGACAATGTTAGTAAAGATTATAGTAATCCAGGTACTTGGACACAGAGCAGTTAGACTACTTGTTTTGGTTCTTACAGATGTTTTACTACTCATTCAACAGGATTTGTATAATGTATTGTAATGTGGTGTAGAAAGGCCCAACCAGGGACAAGAATTGAGAACTAGCTTTGGCTAAAAACTCTGCATGGCATCAGCTACAATATTTTGTGACTATGTACATTTTAAAATTTTCATGTTCTGAGCAGTACACAGTTTCAGTCGTAACTGAGGTTGTGTGTCTCTGATCCTGCCATCCATCCAACCTGTGAGTCGTTTACCTGCCTAAACAATCCACAGGTGGCAATAACAGGGCTGAGCATAACTCTGCGTCCTTCTAAACAACTCTTGTAAAAGCACAGCTGCCCTTTTATGGCTATTATTCCCATGGCCAGATGGAAGCAAGCACTCACAAAATGAACTGCAGGAGCCTCTTGGTTTTGTTTTTCCTGTTGGGTTTAGCTCTGACACATAAAGAGCGGATTAGCTTTTATGAAGAAAATATTGTTTGTAAAACCAAGTATATATCACTGCCAGAGCACCAGATAATATGTTTGTGCTCATGAGGGCAATATTTCTGGCTCTTTATCCTGTTTGTTCTGAGATAGGTTGCCATTGGCCAGATTTGGGCCTTCCTGGCTCAAATTAACTCTCAGCCTGTTAACATTAAATCTTCACATAGCATCAGCTTCACAGGCAATGTGCTGTTGCTGTTTTAAAGGACTGCGAATCAGAATCCTTCAGCTGAGGGCTACACAGTCAGATGCATATGATGTACTTGCGAGTTTTATAGCTCCTAATCGACCCAAAGAATAGGCAAGTGGGTTGATTAAGAGCTATAAAAATCTAACTTTTTGTCACACACTCACCATCAAGGATTTATTTGGAAAATCAAACTGATTGTTTAGTTTGAGTTAAACTAACCTCTTCACATTTACAAGGCATCCACCCTAGGAGTTTGTAAACATGCTAGCTTCTTCGACATATACAAGAGATGTCCTAATGTTGGTATGATTCTTTAAAATGTCTTTTCACAAGAGACATGAAGAGACACATGGAGCTGTAATCAAACATTTTGGTTCATCTAAATGAGACTATCAAATGCTGGACAAACATCACTGTAAAGGTAAAATGTGGTTGGAAATTAATCACATGGGTTTTATAAATGGTGCAACTTTCTTACTGAAAAACACAAACAAACTGTCTGGATTTCTTCTCGCTGCTAATGCTGGTGACTTGCTGGTGTTCTGTTCACAATAACCATTACAATTTCCCATTAACATGCGATCAGGGGAGACAGAGCCTCATCCACAATAAAAAAAACTATTAATTATCACTAAATATAATTTTAATATTTGTCCACTAATCTGTATTAGAACTATATTTTCTGCATGACTCCAATCATTTTTAACAATATCTTAAGTAAAATGGTGGAATTGGTGCAGTTTCTGATTAAATACAAGACAGAAACCTGAGATGAGGCAGCAGCGAGCCGAGCTTTATCACTACTGGGTTGTATGGCGTGCGCCCATTTCTGTTTCCCGGCATGTCGCCAATATAAAGTTTACAGAAAGATTTATTACACACCATGACATTTTACAGTCTCTGTAATGTCTTTAATGTAAGTTTGTGACATGATCAGACCTTAAACTACATAGAAAAGTAATAAAGTGAGGCTGTCGGTACTCTGCTGCGCCTCGAGGGGGCGCACATGAGTTGATGGGTGCTTGTTGCCGCCATGCTAAAGTGCTAGCTAAAGTCAGCAGTGCCTTCTTTATTTTATGATCTGCTTCGACTGATTGACCAGATGGAGGATTATATATCTAAACTAAAATGAAGATTGAAATAAACATACAGGTGAAATAATAGATAAAAAAAAGACTTTGGCCATTATCTCTTTAGAGAGATCTTTTCGTGGAGCAGGATAGGCGCATGGACTTCATTAAACGATAAAAGGTGAGACGATAAATTTATGTTATTTTTTAAAAACAGATGAGACTAAAAATAAATAAATACTAAAAAATGAATATTTGAAAACAAAAATTTGACTTTAAGTGAATTATTTTATTTTTTCTTCTTTTCCTTGTGATAAGCAGCCCGTATTAAACATGATTAAATTACCAAAAGTTTTAAAAACAACTAAGAATTTATCTGAGATCAAAACTGAATCTTTGTTCACATATTTATACTTTACTTTGTTTAGAATGAAGATAAAATGTTTCGAAGAAACAAAGGGAGTGAATTGGCTCTACACATCGTCTCCTGTTTCTAGGCCAGATATGTTCCTGTGTGTGTTTGTGTTAGTGTGTGAATGAGAGAGGAATGTTGATGAGATATGAAACATTTCCAATTATCAATATGCTGCCAGTTGAATAGATGTTGAGTTCTTAGAATTGTAAATCGAACTCTAAAGGAGTCAGTGCCTCACCAGCCATGAACCTCACCGCTATTCACTACGTCCGTGCTCTTAAGATAAAGACACTCTGCACCTGTTGTAGCTGCTTTCTATTATTGGTGCAGACTTGGCAAAATACCACCTGGCATATATGCTTTAATGCTTCAGCCACAGCAACACCAATAGCAGAGGGTGATTTAGTCAGAATTAGAATCAGCTGGTTAAACTCACTCAAGAACAAAACACTGGCATTAATCCATTTATTTAAACCACATGGATTACTGAAGGCCAGTAACCTATGTTTGCTGTGATAAAAGCTTCCAATGACCAGTGATTACATAAATATCCAGTAACTGCTATTTAACCCAAAACCACTGCAGTTGAAGCTTCACATATCAACTGAAATTAGGAAACACTTGGTTGCTCCTTTCAGTTTGAGGATTAAAAAGCTTTAAAGAGTATTTAATGAATACACTTGGAGCAACAGCCTTGAAGATGAGTTCTGTCAGCCTACAGCCATCAGTGTTTGGCAACCCATGAACAAATCCTCATTTCTTTAGCTCATCTTTAAGAGCCCTCTCTTTCTAGTGAAGTATCCAGATTTGATGTCCAGTTTAATCACCTGAAAGACTACATCCGATGAGACAGATATTCTGTTGAAGTGACCTCAAAGCGCAGAGTAAGAAGTCACTTTGGCTCCAATGCTCAGCTTCATTAATTTAAAGGTTGCTAAAACATTCATGACAATGATTTAATAAATGAAGGGGATGAATCAGGGAGGTTACCTGCAAACTAAGCAGAATTTGTTCATGTTAGTTTAGTTGTTTTAGGTAAGCAACACTGATATTCATGTGAAGAAGAAAGTGTTAAGGCGTGCAAAAAAATGCATTACAGTAGATTATCACTGATGCTTTGCCAGGACTCTTCGCATCATGTAGGCTCACGCTTTACTCTTGTGTTGTTTACCTCATTGATATTGTTAAGGTGGCTATTGTAACAGCACTTGAGTCTGTTTTCCATTTATGATAATATATTTCTGTGAAAATCTGTATTTTTTTCCCCTTTAATATGCCCATGAAGACACACATATGCAAGTCACACACACACAAAGCTAAACTAAATACAGGAGCTAACAGGAAGAGCTTGTTGCCAAAAGGCTCTGTGTTATCAATTATTAGGAGCTGATTCAGTTTTACGATCTCATACTTGGAACCATTAAGAATACGTAACAGAAATAATTTAAAGTTTGTTTCTACCAAAGATGGCAGAACATCCAATTTATTTCAACACCTCAAACAGAGGCATGTTGCAGAGTGGGAGAAATGGCAGCTGCTATCTGAGCCAACACTTTTCTCTGTCAGGAAAATACTGAGTCGACATTCCCTCAGTCGTCTGGATGTATTGTTTATTTTAGGAAACTGTACATTATAAGGGAGTCTGATGTTGTAACCACCAACTTTAATGACCAAATCATCAAGATGTTTTTCCTCCCACTTTGGTTCTGGTTAAACTGGTGTGAAAGCGGGCTGGTTCACATTAAAACATCAAGGTACTGAGACTCCAGAAAAGAACTGAAGCCAGAGCTGAAGCTAGCGCCACAACCGTGGTGTGAAAGCACTGGACACAGTGCAGTGAGTCATTATTCATGGCAGGAATTTAGCAGCCCACCAACCAGGGTGAGAAAGGCTGCCTTTATATGAGATGAACAAGGCAGCAGCATCACAAACTCCAGGTGAGAAACAACCAACATCAAGAAAATAATTTTCACGGTGTATCCCATTATGATGGGAAAGGACCCCCTCTGGAAAAAAAAAACCTAAAAAACGTGTAGCATTTTCTTCAGCTTAGTCACCACGATGTATGAAATGAATATTAAGGGCTAGATCTGACTTAGATGAAGTTTTGTTTTTGTGTATCTTCTACAGCTAGCTAGCATGCACAGCTGCAGCCCTCACCCATACACCTGAAATCAACTCCTTATATTCAAGAAAGTGTTTATTTATTGCCTGTAATTTTGTTATCGTAAAATAATGACTGCATATTTTTCTAATATCGTGCTAGCTTACCCACTACACAAATGGCAAAAGACACTTTGTTTTTAGGAGACTAGCTTGACTAAGTATAATAGCAGACCTGAAGCAACATTGTGCAACCACCACTCTATGGTGGAGAAGCCTTACATGTCACCATTTAAAGGACTCACAAGCTGATAGAAAACTCAAGTTTAAAGAATGAAACATGTACCAACTTATTCTGGTGTTGTTACATTACACCATTGTTCATTCCCCTTTCACTCCCCCCGTTCCCCCACCCACTGTGTTTGGACAGTGTGAACAAGCAGAGGAGAGGGAAGGCAGCGTATCCAGGAGCTTTTCACTGTGCCAGTATAGCACTATTGTTGTGTAAAAAGGGCTTTAGTAATCATCCTTTAAGTAAACAGTCCCATTTTTTCACATGAATGCTTTAAAGACGCAAATAAACTGCCAAGAAAAGCATCAGTTATGTTGCCTCACTCTTTTTCCCCTCTTGCTTCAGAGCGAACCATTCTCGTGAGGTTTGTTTGGGCCAGCCATAACAGGCTGAAGGACGTGTGCTGTAGGAGTGCAGGCAGCAGTGATTAAAAAGCCAAACCTGATGCCAAGCCTGCAGAAGGACAAAGCTCTAGACTTTACACCAGAACACATAGCTACAGAGCTGGTATGGTTGTTAAGAGCTGGAAGCTCAATACATGATGGTTCATGGAGTGGTTTTCAGACTTTGAACATATTAAAGAACATGACGTGACTTGCAGTGATTACTTCTCTCAAAAGTTATACAGTTTTGATTTCCTATTCGGTTGCAACAAAATACACTATCCTATGTTATGTTTAGGAGCACATTTTAATCATAGATTTATTAAATCATCTTTTAATCAACTAACTTAAGCGATGCAAACTTTAAAAAGGAATATACCCTTAAACAACCCTTTAATTTCTCTACCTAAATCAACAGTTCTCAAAAAGAATACAAAACGGTCCTTCAGGTAAATACTCGAGATATAAATTGTATGTTTAATAACAATATAATTTGATATCAGTTCCCTAGATAATGATTTTATACCTGCCAATATCAATAGTTGTGCCAAAATATGATTTTAATTCAACAATAATTGATTGATTTCATGATGAGTTAACACAGTCACTGTTTATTTTAAATCACAAAAAGTAACTTCAACGTCACAATATAATTTCAACGCTGAGCTCAATTAGACATTAAAAGTACAAAAAAGTTCTGTTAATAAAATTAGGATGCTATTGAGTTTTATAGATCAGTATATTGTTTCTCTCCCTGCAACTATGGACTGTGGACCTTTGTTTAATTTTAAATGTGCAAAATCTTAAGCGACAACTAGCGGTACATAACTGCAGCTTTAAAAACCTTCAGATAAACAGAGCTGACTGTTGACTGATGTGTGTTGAGTTGCACTGTTGAAAAACACCACATCATTATCCAGCTTTATCATTCAAATGTCAGCCCAGCCCTTTCTGTGAGCCATGTGTGTTTTCTCTCCAGGGAACAGGTGTGTTAGGTTAAAGTGGCACTATATAACGTTCTGAACAAAAAAACTCTGCCTCTCTCTTGTTTTAATGGCACAGTGATGTTAATTATGTACTAAAGCTGCTGTTTGCACCCGGCGGCTGAGAAACTTAGCAGCATTTGGCTTTACGGCACCACGTCACTCGCTAGCAACTGGACATCAACACACTGGCTGTTTTGAACGGTCACCCCAGCTGAATTCAAGCAAAAATACCCACAGTGACATTATCAGAGCAGGCAAGGAAAAGAAAGAGAGAAAAAGGCGTAATTTGGTAAATATAAAGCTACAGACAGAAAGCTGCAAATAAAAGAAACACTAAATTTCAGGGTGCTGGGTTTGTACCCAACTAGAGTAAATCTGGAGAGGCAATGCAGACCATTCCTGAACCTTAATTTCTTAGGTTGCATTTGAGGCTCTGGCAGCCCTTTTCTCAGAGGTTTAAACATCATCAGTCACACTGTAGAAACACAGTCATAGATTTTCCTTCTGACTTTAATCAAATATGAATGTCAAACTAATATTTCCTTGGCTATCAAAAAGATATAGTTCTAACCTTTATAAAATACTGTTTAAGCTCATTCTGTCAAACTTTATCTTGCTTACATTTAACAGATGTTTCAAAGAAACACACAGTATTGCGATAGTTTAAGTAACTCCTTAGGTTTAGGTTCTTTAGCCGGATTAAAGCAGGTCTAAATGACCTTTCTAAGAGCCAAACTGGTCTGATCTAAACTGGTCTCAGTTCATTCATTCAGCTCCCATGAAAACTTTCCTCCTCTGTGTGTTTAACTTCCCACCCTCTGTGAAATCTGACATCTTGATCTTTTGCCACCTGACAGGGAAAGAGGGCAAATCCATTCATCTTCTCCGATCTTCCCTGTTTGATCCAACAGCTCTGGAACCTCAAAGCCTGAAGGCCAGGCTGGACTGCGGCCGTCCACACACAATCTTCAACTGACAGCCACAAAGAAACACTAAACTTCGCACAAATAGGAAGATAGCTGAATGGATCCTCTTGGAAACATGCTAATTTCATGCTAATTTCCGGGTTTTAGAAAAAGGCAGATGGCCAGCTCCTCCTGTTTCTGACAATTTATGTTCGGCTCAGACTAAAGTCAACTGTTTGCTGTCTTTTTCCTTACAGAGGCGAGCTGTCCGGTTTGGAATCTCTGGCATTATTCATACACTGCAACAATTAAAACATCAACAAAGAAAGCGAAAAATATGTACATTATTTATACCTGTCCTCAAGGGAGACTGGCAGTCAGAGCTAATGAGAGGCGCAAGCTTTGAAGTCATGGAGCCCTCAGTGAGGCGAATAGCATGAATTAAGCACCGCCATCAGACAGGCTTTGCTGTGTGTGAATGCCTTCTAGACAGCCAATTTTGACCAGTTTTATCAATCAGGTTTTGTTTTTGTTTTTTTAGGGGGTGGGGGGTATGGGGGAGTTGAATATAATGAAGTCTCCAGAGTGCTTTTCAAAATGTCAGGCTTAGTTAAATTAATACTCCATGAAAATTTATGGACAAACATGATCTATTTGCTGTCCTATGGAGAAAAATGGATGCAGGAAGGAAGTGAGAAGTGTGTTGGCAAGTCGCAGCGTCGCTAAATAAAGGAAGCTCTGCCAACCAGACTTAACCCCTTTCCCTGTCGCTGCCGGTGCCCGACATCCTGCCCTGTGGCATGCTGATACGGTATCTGTCCAAACAGATGCCCACTGTAGCCTCGCAGTGATGCTCTCCGGTCCCTCAATTTACTTCTAGCTGCCTGCTCATGTTTTCCCCGCCACAGAGCTCCATTTCATCCTTGTTTACTTGAAGAGGCGCAGAGCAGAGATAACAAAGACCCATGCTGACCTCACTGTTGAAGCAAAGCTGTTTGCTGATGAAAGGTCGGTATGACTGAGGCCAGACAAGACATAAAGACATCTGCTGGAGGGATAAGGTGGTGTGATTGTTTGGCCTACCTCCACAGAGAGCTCTCCAAGACCTTGGTGGAGTCAGCGTGGTAGTACTTGGTCAAGATCAGGATAACCTGCAAGAAAATATGTAGAGAAAATGTAATGAGACATACGTGACGAGGATAAGATTGACAGTGAGGATAAGCAGAGCTAGAACAAAGAAGTTTCATCAAAAGTTGGCAGCATGTACAGACATGGAAAAAACAGAAAAAAAAAAACACAAGTGGCTCATGCAGCTGAAATCTTTTATCCCTTCAAACATTGTTCTGCTCTTTTCTCAAGTCTGTCATTGTATATATTATCATATATAATGACATATATTTCCCTGCTGGACAAGTAGCTCTTTATTCTGTTTTTATTTATTCATCGTTGTCCTTTTAGATATTTATTCTTGTTTCTGTGTGATGGGCCCTGACTGACCCCAACAGGCATTAAAAGAACTTCTTAAACCTTGAGGGACTAATTTAGCTCAAATTTGAGTGTTAGATTCACAAGTATTTTAAGGGAGACATACAAAGAAAGAATACGAGTGAAAAATGAAAAGATATGATAATTCATCTGTGCTCCCAAGTATATCTGACATACCTGAAAATGACGCAACCCAAAAATAGTAAAAATAAACAAAGACAATTAAATTGAATATAAAGAAAATAAAAAATAATAAAAATCTAAGCATCTTCGTTGTCTTGTTTTGGTTTGTTTTTGCTTTTTTCAAATTTCTTATCTTAAAAAAATGCAGTTTTTCTTACATTAAAAATTCCTAATCAAGCCACTGGACCCTACCAGAGCAATTGGCTTATTGGACAGTGTATTTTCATATTTACTATAGAATTTTCTGCAATTTATTTCCACTGAAAGACTGTGTTTTTTCTAATATATTTTTTTTATCTACTCCTATGTATAAGGGGGACTACAAATACCTGGGAGTGCAGCTGGAAAATGGACTAGAAATGCAGCACTGAAGCTATAAAAGAAGAGACAGAACAGGCTTTTACTTTTTGAAAGAAGCTGAGATCCTTCTATGTCTGCATCAAGATGTTTCATATTTAGTGGAAGTCTGTAGTGGATCAGCTTTGCAGCATTTCTGGGGCAGCAGCATCAGAGCCAGAGCCTTAAACAAGCTGCACAAGCTGATCAAGAAGGCTGAATCTGTGCTGGGGATAACTCTGGAGCAGAATGCTGCACAAGCTGCTGAACCGGATGGACAAGTCTTCACATCCTCTACACAACACAGTGTGTTCAGTCAGAGGCTTCTTCAAGCACACTGCAGGATGTAAAGTGTACAGGAGGTCATTCCTGCGAGCACCAATCGCCCTCTGCAAGACTTAGTAGATCAAAATAATACAAAAAAAAATCTATTACATGATTACAATTTTTCTCAGAGGATAAATATTTTTATTTAATTTCATAAGTTTAACTTTGTAAACCATTAAATCTGCTTTGATTAACTCAAAGGTTAACGGAGTATAACTACCAGCAATTAGTTGATGTTTAGGACTCCAACCAGATTCATAAGACCACATAAAAGAAAAAGTCAAATTTCTTTATTGATTTCCTTCTTTAGTTCACTGTATATGGACAGACAGTTTAAGAGATGACTTGAGGAAAAGTTGGCAAATGTTTTAGCTCCTACTTAAAATGAT
Source organism: Melanotaenia boesemani (assembly GCF_017639745.1). Classification (NCBI taxonomy): domain Eukaryota; kingdom Metazoa; phylum Chordata; class Actinopteri; order Atheriniformes; family Melanotaeniidae; genus Melanotaenia; species Melanotaenia boesemani. Next base: position 34,378,363 of record NC_055686.1, on the reverse strand, counting down.
AAGTGTATCTTCTATATGCCAAGCACAGGCAGCCATGAGGGAACTCTGCACTGTCACTGAGTTTATGCTCAATTCTGTTAGAGAGACTATTACCCTGAACAAATAACTGCCGTGTTGCCACTTTGATCACAGAGGTAGCTCATGAAAAACTTTTCTCTTTTTCTCTTTCTATCTCTTACTCGTCTTACAAAAGAAATTAAGAATTTAGCTTGAACACATTTTCCTTTGGGCAATTTGACTATGGACTTATGAGAAGACTGATTTGCTTTTGGAATAGGGGGACAGAAACAATATTATTCCAATATTTCACACTGAAAAAAATGAGACAAACATCATGTATTATTCATGTAACTAGGATATCTTGGATTGGGGCACAAACCGAGTCTACATCGGATCAGACGCCGATGTCTTTCATATTCCTTAGAACTCCTGTTCTTGACAGCAAGGTCTGCAGGGATTTGCAAGACTGCCAATGGGTCAGACAGCAGAGTAAGAGCTGGACGTGTGACTGACAGGCTGGCTTGGAGTTTTAGTTGATGCAGCTTGTGAAGGACCCAGGTCTGCCTTCAGGCAGGAGTGAGTTGATTGGACGAGGGGTCCTGCCCAGAGGCAGCTGCCAAAAGCAGGTTGTGTTGATGGTGGCTCCTCCTGAGGCCAAGCTATGAACTCTGTGTAATAAGGACACACTTCTGATTAATCTAAATGTGGAAAGCAAGCAGAACCTCTATCATATTCCATGAAAATGTAACACTAATTTAAATCTCTTTGTCTGGGCGGCATTTTAAAAAGTTAAACAAGTAATGAGGAAAATGTGGATGAATTAAAGATGTACTGTACTACTCAGCTAACATCCAAAGTTATGGCTGCAGGCCCTAGTACAATATTTTCTTTGCATAAAGTCACTCCCAACACGTTCATATAATTCCCCTGTGTCAGGACAAGGCCATAAGCCCCGCAGCATTTCAGGAGCTAATATTAAAAATTTAACCCAAAACAATTTAAATTAAACCTTCTACTTGTGAAAATCTTTAACTGGGTCTTGGAAAAAGTTTTTGCTTCGCAAAACTTAGAAGTGGTCAAAGCAAAAAAAGATTTGAGACCACTTTCCTCAACACAGACTAATCCTCGAGGCTCTTGGGTCTGATAAAGCTAAACCCAGGCGTCCAGCCCTGTTTGAGTCTGGCCTCCAGGAAACCAAAATAAGTCCTAAAGTTCTTCTTTCATTGGTTCTTACGGCCACATTTCCCCCCCTTTCTAATGAGGAATTAACCAGCTTCCATATCTGCATTTGTGAGAAAGCAGTCATGTGAGACATGTAGGAGGTGTTTCCCAATTGGTTGCTGGCCTCCTGTGACTCAACTGGTGTCTCTGGAAACTGGCTGTCCGCCTCTGCACAGCTGTCCTTCTCCTAATGAGACACTGGTGCAAAGCTTGTGCTCTTATCATGCAGGCAGAAAGTCCCCTGATGGGAAGATTAGATCTGCCATGCTATACTATTAGCATTCAAGCCTCCTGAGCTCCTCTCAGTTTTTTGTGTCCTTTAAGTTTTAATCCCCTAGGTGAATGTGTTTACGGTCAGATGGACTGGTTTTGTTTGTTTTTGTTTGTTTGTTTGTTTTTTTCTGTCTTTTATTTAATGGAAGATAAATCTAGCATCTCTAATGCAATGTACAGAAGAAAAGGAAAAAAAAGACAACTCTGCCTGTATACTAATTGATGTTTTTATACATACTGGTGCATGTAGGGATAATTCTTATTTATATTTTGAATAATAATAATAATAATAATAATAATAATAATAATAATAATAATAATAATAATAATAAAATTAATAATAAATGGGGAACAAAAAATACAATAAACAAAACAGGAAAAAAGAACAATAAGCGTTTAAAAGAAATAATATAATAAATAATAGCAATGACTATACTATCCCAACTAAAAACAAAAAAATGTGATAACAAAATAAAATAAAAATAAATAAAACAAATAAATAAAATAAAATAAAATAAAATAATTGAGGAGTATGAAAGAGGAGAGATTTTAAGAAGAAGGAAAACATTTCCAAAGTCAGGTGTAGGGGTGGCAGGGCCAAGGACTCACCAGTCACCCCCACACCATGCTTGCCCTACTCTCTTGCTGAATACATTATCTTCCTCCTTTATCAGTACTGAGTGATGAAGCCTAAAAAAGACATGACGTGCCATGTAGATCCATCCCTTGGTCACAGTAACCCAGGTAAGAAGTCACCGGCAAGCCATGCTTGCCCCATACTTTGTTTGTTGGTTTGTTTTGATCCCTTTTCCCCTAAAATGTGTGCAGCCACATTAAACTTGACAATACAGGAGTATAACTACAGGTACCAGGGCTGAGTGACTGAAATCACAATGGCAAGACATGGCAATTAGCAAATTACAAAAACGTGATTTATTTACACGTTACATGCAGCCTGATCCCGGTTTTAAGCCTGCAGCATCCACAGTTTCACAAATCCACTCGTTTCAGATGCAATGCCTCTCTATTGTGCAACAGTAGAGTCATCTTTTTGAAGTTAAAAATTCCATCTGAATGTGATTCTGCTCTTTCTGAGTCTCAAATAACCTTATGTTGGATTTGCTTGTGTTTCGTTCCCCACACTCGCTTATTATCCTCCACTCTCTCATAGCCGGTGAGGAAGAGGAGGCAGCTGTAGCCCAGAGAGGAAGGAGTAACGGGTGTTTGCGTAAAACTGCGGAGAAAGTGTGAGTGACTCTCCCTCCACATGGACTCGGATTGGTTTCACACCAGTGGGGATGAGAGGAGGGGTCAAGACGAGGCAAAGAAGAGGTAGGCTCCATGTTTAAATTAAACATCATTGAATGAAGCCACATATTGTACAATATACATTCTCTGCTGGCTGGAGTGTGCACACCTCCACGTGCACGTCTATGTATGTGGCATCAGGGTGAAACTCCATCATTTGTAGTACAGAAATCATGCAGAGAGAAATGAGGCACTGCAGTGTAAATCAGATGAATAACATCAGGCTGTTTAGTTTTTACTACAAGGACAAAGTATAAAACTGTTTTAGAGGAAACTTCAGTGTTTTGACCACAGATTACACCATGTAGTTGGCAAATGAAGTCGTTCATATCTCAGGTTTACGTCCTTGTTAAAATAAAGCAGTTCATATTGATGTAATCCTCTATCTCATAGAAAATATATTTCTGCATGAACACTGAACAGAAGCTGGAATTTAAAAGATTAAATGGCAATATTGGTCAGAAAAATCACAATTAGATTTTTTCCCCATATTGTTCAGGCCTACACTCTACAGTCTGATATTTCCTTTCACACAAACTACATTTGGCCTGTGGGTTAAAAGAAAACTGCAAACATGAGTTTGCATCCTCTTTGTTGTAGACATGAAAAGGGTGAAGAAACTGTGCCTGTCCAGTCTATCCAAACAGAAGCCCCCTTGAGACGTAGTAGGCCTCATTCATCCAATAAAATATTCTGTCTATCTGCCCACATGTTGAGTCAGTCCTCGAGACCTCAAATTCTGTCCAATAGGAAAAAGATTTTTTCAAGGAGGCACTCAAGCATAAATCACTGCTGGAAGGAGGAAGCGAGCATTTATTTGGCAGTGACGAACCTGGCCACACTGACAAAACTGCTGAGCAGCGCAGAAGCCAGATTACTGTATTCCCTCCATTGTACAGGATGCTACGTTAAGACTACAACTTGGCAGCTTCTAGCTGCATCTCAATGGACTAAAGGCCTAAACTGGCACAGGCTAAGGATCCCTTCTTATTTAGGAAATATGGTACTATGCCAGCCAGCCAGTTGTAATTCAATGCTTTCAAATCACAGAGACATACTTTGAGTCAACAAGAATCTGAAAACATGTCACGCGATCAAAGTCTGGGAGCTCATTGCTTCTGTGAGCAGTGACAAGGATTCTTATTTAGATAATACCTTGCAAAGTTTGTGATGAACTCAGTGAACTAATAATGGGGGCGGTATTATTCTGTTGTAACCACCTCGTAATACTGTGACCACATTGTCAGCCACTGTGGTTTTCTTGTTTGTAAGCCATCAGACAAAAAGCCCAGTGGGCTTTACTTAGGAAAAATCAACGGGGTGGTCAAGACCCCTGGATGACTCCATGCAAGGTCTACAAGAGATCCCATTGAGAGTCAAGCTAATAGCCGAGTTGACCATGAACTCCAGCTCGACAACCACCGTCTGTCTCTGAGACATTCCCATCTACTGGACGCCGACATAGTGCCATCATTCAGTTATTGATGAGCCACAGGAAGAAACGAGGCTTGTAGGGAAATAAAGAAGGACAGACTCTGTGGTTCTTAAAAAATGAATGAGTGCATTCTTCATATAAGGAGAAAACAGTGCTCCATCAAAGTGTGCAACGCCCCCACCTCATCCCTTCAGGGCGCTTCACATTCTCCAGAAAAAGACCACACACATTAACAGTTCATCACAATCTTGCAATACAAAAAGGAAACCCAGTTTTGTCTTTTTCTTTTTAAAAGGAAGAAGCCCAACTTAGATCCTCGGGGCACAAAAGTAAATTTCACATTAAATTTGCAGAATGACTTGAAGCTGACTATTTTCTTCTTCTGTGTTTAATCTGCCGTCTCTCATACAACTGCACAGATGAAATAACAGAGATGCCTACTCTCTTGCATATAAAGTCTTTCATTGTGTTGCATCCTAAGTGACCTTAAAGTATTTTAGGGGCTTTTCCATTGATTTGATGAAGCATAGCACCATCAGGCATGAAATCATAAGCCAGAGATCGAAAAAAGGTTGAACAGGACTAAAACAGAGACAATACAATGCCTGGTGTTTATCTTCTTATCTGCTGGATGCAGCTCAATCAGTTCTGAGCACATGCTCCCACTCTTTACGAAGTCTTGTGAAACTTCGGAAACTCATTATCAATCATTGCCTTTTGTTAACAGAAGCATCATTTACCTTCATAAACTCCTGCCAAGGTCATCCTTAGCCTCAAGTTTTTCATTGAGGGACCCAACATAATGTCTTTTAATAATTTAACAGAAAAATATAAGAAAGCAGGACAGTTTCTGTTATGTACAGGAAAAAGATTTTATCAGAAAGGACACTACTTTACTATTAACTCAGAGTTACTCACGTATAGAAGGCTGTTTTATAGCCCTTAAAGGCCATAAAGGACTTTATTTGTCCTTTAAGGTCATTTTTTTCTTGACTTTTGACCACTATTCTGGTTGTGTTGACCCTTATCGGACAATTTTTGTGCTTCTCTTGAAGAATTCTTTTCTTAAAGTCTAACAATGCCCCGGGGACAAATTTACTACCCATTTGGGTCAACAGACAACAAAATAGATCTCACCCAAAAAACAGCTAAAAAAACAGACATTTTTTCATGACTTTTTTTGGGCTCAAATCGCTCAATGAACTTTATTTCTAATCCAATAATTTTTTTGTATTGTTCTAACCCATTAAAAGCCCATTTTATGACACGATGCCACCATTTTGTTTTGTTTTTTTCTTTTCTTTTAAAATACAAATAAAATGAGTTAATTCCAAAGTAAAATGGGATTTAATTTTTAGTAGATCTCAGACTGAATTAAACTCAAGCTCTCAATTGTATTTTACAGAAAATAATATATATATATATATATATATATATATATATATATATATATATATATATATATATGTTTATCTGTATTGCTTTTATGATTTTTTTGGGAGAGGACTTTTTTGTCCTCTAATAACCTGAAACAGAAGGAATTTGGACTATTTTCTTCCTTTGACTTTGACTTTGTATCTGAGGCCAGTCAGTGACCCTTGAGCTGGTTGGGATTTTAACAGTGTCACACAAAATGATTGTGCAGACCACCCTGCGTAGAATCCATCCTCTCAGGTGCAATGTGGCTACCAGACTTACTGTGGTAGGGAAAGTATTTCAGTTTTGTTACAATTTCTGCTCTTTAAATAAACATGTAAGGGATTTCATGCTTAAAATTTAATATGGAAAGTGGTTGGAGAAAGGTTCAAGGCCCCTTGGACTGGTCAGGATTAGGATGTTTAATTCTGCTAAGAAAGGCAAGAAGTCTTTGTAACAAGCAGAAAAAGCCCCAGTTCAACCCTTGCTGAGCCACATTTAAAATCATATTAATTATAAGTAAAGGTGGCTTCAAACTTGTCTTTTCACCTGTGGTAGATGTTCTACGCGGTTTGTTTTGTTTTATATCAAATGTAACAAGTGTCCATTAGTGTACTGGGAGTATGTAAGATCTAATCATACCATCTTTCTGGGGGTTGATCAAATTTGAGTGCCTTGCTCCTTACCACATACGGAGATTAAATCTGATTGGATTTCCATACAACTAGATTAGCTCTGATTCGAACTCTGCCAGCTATTTTTGTCTAGTTTGTATCATTGACTAAAGTGTCAAATGCGCACTACAGAATTTGAGCAATCCCCCCCCCCCCCCTCTCACAAAATTAATTGATGGAAACTGTCTTAACCTGTTAAGCTCTGTGTTATTTCTATAACCAAAGCAGATAAAGAAATGCTCCACAATAATAAGATTCATAATCCTCAGAGAATGTCTATTACTGTTTTTTTTTTATTATTATTTTCTGATTGACACAGGATAACATCATGCTAACAGTGATTCCATGCACACAGATGCCATTGATCATTAACAACAAAATCATTTCTAAGCTACACTTTGAGTCTTATATTCTGAATGTTTGGATTTAAATTTTGAGCAACAGCTGAAAATAAATGTTTAATGCCATTAGGAATGCTGTATGAATGGACTCAACATAATATATATATATATATATAGCACTAATTTATAGTCTGTATATAGCAGCTTATTTAAACCTTGGCTTGGTTGACAAGCCAAGGTTTAAACCTTGTCCTTCTACTCACCTATCCTTTGTTCTTCTCCCTTTACTCATGTCTTACATATTTTCATGGAGCGATAATTTCTTTTTGATCTCGATGCTCCACAGCTTCATTTCTCTATGGTTTTTGCTTCTATTCAGGATTCCTCAGTTCTCCCATGAATATCTGGGCGATTGCTATAATTGGGCCCTGATCAAATTGGCAGCCTGCTTTTTTAAGGAGGAGTCGGGAACATTTAGGGCTGGCAGCGTTCACACAAATACATGCGCATCCTTCCTGGTTCTTTTAAATTGAGGGGTGCAATAACAGCATTGAGCTATCTTTGGAAACACACATTGCTGTAATTCCACTGCAAGCCCACAAAGGTATCATCATGGAACATGTTAAATATGTACTTCCAGACAAAATGATTTTTGCAAGTGAAAAAATATTCCAGCACATGGAATAGTGAGGCAGATAGACTAACATGCTAGTCAACAACTGGACCAACAGGACTGAGTGAAATGAGTTCCTTAGATGTGTGATAATCCACTGCTGGGAGCCGGAGGCCTTTGGGAGTGGGTATGAAAGTAGTGGGGGAGGGAAAATGATAAAGAGGGATATGGGATGCAGTGGGAGAAGGAAGATAAAAAGAAAATGCAATGAGAACAAGGAACAAGAGACCATGACATGAAAAAAAGAGTTGAAAGAAGAGATGGGTTGAGAGAGGTAAGAAATTACATTTAAAAAAACTGTAAGAATTGTAGTCAGAATGCAACAAGATGAAGAAACGGAGAAGGATTAGAGATGAAATGAAGAGAGAAACAAGAGAGTGAGGCATTAGAAATAAGGAAAGTGATTGGTAGTGAGAAGGCTGTATAGTAATCGATAAAGCTGAAGGATTGAGACAAGACTTCTGGCCCTCAAATCTACCCATCGATTTGTGCAGCTCAAAGAAAAAAGGCAATGGGGTTCAGTGGGCCAGTGGGACCAGGAACTCAACTTAACCCGCTCTAAGTAATCAGCCCTGATCTTCAAGGAGAAACCTGATGAGGTACTCGACCTTACATGTACTGTAATTCCCAAAGGCAAGAAGACAGTGGACACACGTGTCTGGACATGTTCTCAGGCCTTTACTATGTTAAAGTCCCCTTCTGATAAAAATCCAGAATTCAGACTTCTCTTAAATATAATTTTCATATATTACAAGATATATCATGAGCAAAACTGGCCATCAACATGGTACATCAACACTTCAGTTGTAGATTTGTATTTTCTGTCTGCAGCGCATCACATACAGTTTCAGAAAGGTGACACCAACAAGCCTGTATGTAGAATACAGATGAAACCAGTCCTGACTTGTGGGGTGCATCTTTATATCATTTATTTAAATCTTGTGAGAATCATAAATTGCTGCTAGCAACCACAGCTTTGACGAGTAATTTATGGAGCTTAATAAATCTCTAAACAAAGACAGACAAACTGAACACAGACAAATTGAACACAGTAATGCAAATAAATAAATTTGTAGAACTCACGCTGTGACTGACAAACTGTCCAGATGTACCTGCCTCTCGCCTGCTGAGTGCTGGGATAAGCTCCAGCTTCCCCACGGCCGTAAATTGGAAATAGACGCATTGTAAAAATAGATGGATGGAATTGATGCAGTAATTTGTTTCTTCATTTTATTTTTTTATTTATTTATTTATTTAATTTTTTTAAGTATCATACAATTAACCACCGCTGACATTCTGGTCCAAAATCCTTACCAGCTGGTGGCAGTAATGTACCAAATCACTGCATGTCAACACCGAGAAAGCAAGTAGAAGAACTCATTGCATCTGCGTAATGTGTTATTTTAACCAGAGTGCAATGGAAGAATCCAAAAACCTGCCACCCCTTTAGATGTGAAGTTTGAGGATGAAGGAACAGAGACGGTACAATCAATAAAAACGCTGCTATTTGCTGACAGAGCAGAAAGGAGTTTCAGTTTCAACAAAGCATGCAGGGCTGCAGCTTCAAGTTTAACACCTAGATTTCAGTAGACCGCAAGCTAGAGTCTTTCAGGTTTAAACAGCAAACATATCATGGTGCTAGGACAGGAACCACAAACTGTATATTAAAGATGGGCGGAGCCTCCATGACGTCACTCGTAGGTTTCTGAAGAGCAAAAGTGAAGCTCGTTGGGCCGTTGCTACCATCACCATCTTGGCAGCATTACGTTTGCCGTCGCTACCGGAAAATACAAAAATGGGCAAAGTGGCGGAGTTGAACTCCGAGCTGCCTGTAGCTAAAAGCTAACTGAGACAACTCAGATCTAATGTGAGCTAACCGGCTAATGAAGGTAGGTGGGCTAAAGCTAAGTCGCACTGTTAGCCGGCTAAAAATTGTGTTTGGACTCTCCCTTCTTGCTGCAGATATTGGATACCTGTCAATCAAAAGGACACTTCCCTAATTATGCCAAATTTTAAGATTTCAAGAAAAATTCACCCCCCTCACAGTTGTCATGAAGGTAAACTTGACATTTTACTCCTAAAATGGATTTTGTACCAGGCCTTAAACATGTTTATTTCTGCTGTGAAGTTGGTCTTTTTAACATGGGAGTCTATCGGGACTGACTGTCTTGAAGCCACGACTTGATAGGAACACAAGTTTTGGAACTTGTATTTCCATATTTAAAAATATGAAGCTACAAGCTAGGTATAACTTGAGAGGGTCAGGGTTAGGGTACAACCTCAGATCAGATGAGACAACCTGCTGAATTTAAGCATTTTACTAAGCGCAGGAAAATAAGCTGTGTACTGCACCAAGTACAGGTACAAATCAAATCTCTAAAGTTCTGATTAATTCAGCAATTCAGATAATACAAGTCAGCACAATGCATTTGTTCTACATTTTGCACACCTACTCAAGAACAAATCAGATTTTTCTAACTAACCTGACTTGCAAAATTTAGAGCTATTTACAATTGAGAGAGCAGCATTAGCGTTCAATGAATAATCACATTCAAAGGGGGAAAAAGAGCAGTTTCTGTCCAATAATTAAGTCTCTAGCATTGATTTGGTACATGTAAATAGAAAATTATATTTTCCATTCAGATGTAAATCCAAGACTTTTAACCGGATGACTATTAAATTAATCTCTCAGGAATACCATGTTCATTGGATTTATTAGAGATTTTTCATGGGAAACAACAACTGCTTCCAAAAACAGCAGTGAAGAGAGCCTTGACATGATAAAGCTGCAGGCAGGAAACCAAAAATAAATTCTTAAAAGAAATGAAAATCTTACACAGAGCTGACAGAAACTGCTGTTGATCTATAATTCTGCTGTTTTGTTACTACAAACAACATCCTTTAATTCCATTTTAACCACCACCAGCAAAAGGCAGATTTTAGTAGCTTTGAAAGTGTTGAAAAAAAAAAACATATTTTTGTAAAATTCACATCAGTTCCAAGTAACAGGCAAGCTCATTTATTTTTTCAAGCTATAATAAAGAACATGGTTTTTAGATCCCAACAACTGTGTACACCTTTCCCTTACTAACATGCACTTCCTAGCTTTTTAACTAAAAGTGAATAGTAAATACTGTAACAAACACAGTTAATTCAGCTTTATTCCATTTGATTGATGCAGGAGCCTGGAGTCCCACAAAGGCCACAAAATGAGAACTTCACTTGACAAATGAGACTGGAAGTTTAAATAATCTACATAAACCATAATAAATGACAATGTTTGAATAATTCAATGGTGCAAACCTCAGCACATTCTGAATGAAACCTAAGGACAAAATAATTACTGGCATGAAATAAAGTGTCCCTTTAATTTAGTGAGGATGTTACGAATATAGGCTCCCAACATGCAGAAGCACAGCAGCAGTGATGGCTGTTTCCATGTCTTTAACATGAGCTTCTCTGGGCTGAAACACTGATGGTTCTTCTTACTAAAAGAGATTATATATGTCCATTCTGAAATCTAGAAAAAAAAAACAGGATAAAAGATTAACGAAGTAGACCAGTAATGGCATCTTTCCTATCAGCTCCAGCCACAAGGAAACCTTTCCAGAGATAAATATTAGAATATAACAGACTGTTGTTTTTTTTATGCCTCCCGGTCATTATTATTGTTCACATGAGCCAGTCCCTGACTTCTCACAGCCTCCATCCATTAAGTGGATAAAAAAGTCTTTCTTCTCACATCACTGGTCACAGATTCTGCTGCTCAACACAATAGAGGCCACATTCTTCTCAGCTTTAGTAATATTCATCCTTTTCAATCCCTTTAATTATTTTTCTAATTAAGAATGTACTCACAAGATTTATATAAAAATGTGTTCAACCTTCAACTTGAAGCTTTGTGTGGATCTTCTTACAATCATCAGAAATGTAAATTGTGTGTCTTCTTTTAAATGAAAGAATGTTCCAGTCAATGTTTCCAAAGCTGAATGAAATCAGGTTTTACTCAGAAATGAAAAGTAAAATGCTGGGTGATTAAGTTTCAGAGTTAATTATCAAAGCAATGCTGTAAAACAAATAAAAATAACTGTTTTTTTATTCTGCTGTAGGTTGAACGTGTGTCACATGTTTACATTTGTGCTTGTAAGAAGCTTGTAATGTGGCAGGTTAACCATTTTTAATTAGCAGTAAAGATCTTGGTATCTTGGCATGGTGATATGTAAGATTCATGTAAAGAAGATTATCTGGAATATCAGTGTTCTTTGTGAAATGAATGTTTTTTATGAATAAAAAATTTTAAACCTCATATTTGTTTAAATTTTAATAGCTTCATTTTACATATGACAATAATTATAACTCTAAATAAACATTAGAAAGTCTCAGACAAGCTAATTTGTTTTATTACCTCCAATTACTCTCTTTAGGTTAAAGATGCATTAATTTAAACTTTATTCCTGTTTCATATTATGGTTTAAGAATTGCTGATCTATTTTGGTTTTAAGATCAATCAGTTGCTCCAAGTTCTTCCTTAATACACAATGATTTTGGCCCTAAATCATCATTTGTGTTACTCATCTCATAAAATAAAAAAATACCTCAGACAGGTGCAGAAATTGTACTTTGCTAAAATAAAATCGATAGACCAAAAAATAAAAACTAAAAAGGCGACAAGGTGTCTTCAGATTGTTGTCAGTTTCTATCGGCACAGTTGTCACCAGATACTTTCTAAACTTGTTTTAATTTTATTGATTTATTTTCATTTATTTACTTTCATTTATGTGTTATTTTTACATTGTTTATTTATTTTTGTATTCGTTTTTAAATCAATTTATTTTAATTCTTATATTTTTTCCTTATTTTCTTCTGAATTTATTTTAAGTTTTTAAAACTGTAAAGAAATTCAGCTATTTAGGGGTGAAGATGTGATTTAAAATCAAGTTTCAGGGTCTAAATTATCAGATTTCACCTTTAAAACTAGTTTGCACTGAATTTTACCAACAGCTCAAACATTTCCCACGTACCCAACCTAATGGAAATCTTCTCATTAAATCCTCCCAGGCAAGCAAATTCAAGACTTTTATACAACCGCAATTAAACAGACTGATCACAACCTGCAACACAAGCTAAAAAAAAAGTCCTTTTGCAGCTCCTTTATATGAAACTGAACATATATACATCCATACATGAGATAATCCTGTATTACAGTGTTTCTCAAAAAGGTGCCCTCCAGGGGGCGCAGGAGACGGACACAGACAGACAGACAGACAGACAGTTTTGTCTGTATCCTGCATCGGTTACACATGTAATTTGGTCCGTTTTCAGGGAGCTCAGCTATCCGCTGCTTGACACAGAAGATGGAGCAAGACCACCGGGAATCGCGGGAGCAGTGATGAGCAGAATAGTTGGCATGCGACCAGTGAGAGAAACAAACCAGAGAAGAAGAAGAGAATCGGAAAGGAACAAAAAGCAGAAGAATGAAGACAAGGACAAGCACTGTAGGAATTGTGCAAGCTTTTGAACAAAGTATAAGCGAGAGTTTAGGGCGTGTTGGGTGGTTGGAAACAACTTTATAGCGACGCATTACCGCCACCAACCAGCGTCTGAAACTGACGTTGGAACGCGGGAGTGAACTTTGAACTTTGCCTGCTAGCAAGGAAATTGACTTTACTACCATGACATAAACAACACAAGGATGTATGAGGACTGCGATGTATGACATTTGAAACGGACGTCCCTATTAACGTACATAAGAGAGCATAAATGGGCTTTTAAGGTGTTCTTGGGCGACTTTGGCTATCCATTGTTTGATTTTGATGACTGAAACCTCTATGGGCTAATAAGTGACAGGAGAAACAAGGGCTGTCACCCATATTCTTCTTAGAAAGACCAATCAGAATCCAGCAGGACCACCACCATTTTTCTCTTCGTTGTTTTGTTTTAAAAACTGAATAAGTTTTGTTAAAGGCTAGCAGCTAGCTGAGTCAGTTTGCTTTAAGTTACCACCACCAAGTGGTGGGAAGCTGAATTGCAACTGAGCTTTTCATGATAACAATTAAATATCGCTTGTGTTGCAAAGGCAGTTACTACATATAACTACCGCCGTTGATGCCTCTTCATTTTGATGCCTATTTACTACATAAATTAGGCGAAGCATGTGCAGTGTGAACGTAGCCTTGTGTTAACACGTGCTGGTAGGTTTAGCTTGTGTGTGGTGCCCCCTCAGCAGATGGCCCCCCTAGGTAATCATCTATGTCGTTGAATTTGATGCTGCAACCTGCAGTGAAAACTGTCAATGAACCATCAAACAGAACTCAGACGTGTAGCAGCATCACTGCTTTTTATTGGATTCATTTTATGTTGTTTGTAAATAACACCGCTTTAAAGTTTGTTTTTCATATTCCTAAGTATTGCATGTTTCACTGCAGGACTTTTTTTGTATACCAGAATAATCAACATTACACTGAATATTCAGGGAATGCATTTATCCTAAGTTCACACTGCCTACATGTGACTCACATCACATTTTTTCATGACAGTCTAAAAAGCACAAATCTGACTTTCTTTTCCTCCCAATCAAACCCAGTCCGCTTTAACATGCATCACTAAATCAAATCCATATCTGTTGTTTTTAGAGTGACCTCAGTCTGAACGGTCATGTCACATTTCATCCCACTTCTATGTTTGTGATGTGAGACAGACGTTCCAGTCTGCACCAGAGTATACAGGACATGGTCAGATTGAATGTAAACAATGGGCAAAACAATATTATGTCATAATTTTATTGGCTCTGATTCCACAACAGCTTCAGAGTTGACACACATGCTGACATGTGTAGCATCCATATTTATTTCTGTAAACACTGCATGCTTCTGTGCATGCGGATCACTTCAGGCTCATACACTCCACACACTGGAGTCTGATGGAGCTCATGTTTAAACTATGATATGAATAACCAAGCAAAAACAATTCTCAGCAGGAGGGGGACAGGAGGGGTTCTGGATAACGGACAGGGAGGCACTGGTTCAGCAAAGGTTAAGAAAGATGGCTGTATTACTTCTTAAACTGCAAAGCTCTTCCAGAATGACGTCAAACAAATATTTTCTCAGGCTGAGGCACACTCGACATGGCAGGTTAATTGATATTTGATGTGTTAAATTAGCAAAGCTCCCCTTTTAATGAGTGTACTGAGATTTTACAAGATGCTCTGTAAACCTTTATTGACCTCATCAGAAAGTGAACCTGAGTTTAATCAAAGTCCCTCCAGACATATAGAAGATTTGGCCCTGCACAGCTAATCTTCTGTATTTTCTCCATTTCTATTGAATCATTTAATATGCACCTGTTTACATTCAGCCCACATTTGCATGCAGCTCTGTTTTCTTTGTCTTTATCTTGGCAAACCTCACCGTGATTGTGGCGGTGACACAGGCTCCTGTCCTGGCTCAGTCTTCATTCCCTTCAGTGGATGCAGCTGCTCGCCACAGCCGAACAGCTGTCACTTCGGCATTATCATAATCCCTGTCCCTCTTTCTCGCATCTCTCCCCCTCATCATTCTTGATGCTGTTTTTTCTGCTGTTGTTTTTGCTTCGTCATATAAGCCTCGTGCTCCACATTAATGAAGTAAGCACACTTTATATCCTGCACTCAGCTCGGCGAAGCAAACTCCAGACCATCATTAACAAATGAAGCTATTAACAAATGCCCGAGACTGTTTTGTTAATGGAAGTTAAAGATGATTTGGGGAAGTGGTACAGAGCCTAGTGTGCACTGAATGCAACATTAAACACAGTAGAAACAAGTTCAGGCTCTAATTTGAGCAAATGTATTCTATGAGCTTCTCTAATTGCATGAAGGAGATACATTATTTATCCATGTAGATTATTATACAAAACACTTCTCTGTTCCCAGCAACTTGGGTTAAAACTCACTTTATCCTGCATGTTGTGAAAAAATTCCATGTGTATGTGAGCTGGAATAAAAATGGCATTTAGCATGTTTTTATTCAGCCGACTCTCCGGCAGACTGCTGGCCTTTGATGACATTTTTCCACCCTTTTATTATGTACATTTTTTTTCACAGGGCAGTGTTTACTCCCTTGGAAATGAACAAGGTTATTATAATACCACCAGTCAAAGCCATGGGGACGTATTATGGAAATTACAAACCTGAAGAAAAAGTGCTTATCAACAGAAAACAGTTAACCAAGAAGAAGCAGGATTTAAAGAGAGAACCCTGCTTAGACTGAAAAATAATCACAATTAACCCCCTCCTCTAACCCAGAGACAGTTTAGATTGTATTCTAGATTTAGAGCGATCACGGCTAAGAAGCTGCCTTGTGATTGATTACAGATTGATTGAAGACTTGAT
This sequence comes from Melanotaenia boesemani, assembly GCF_017639745.1. NCBI lineage: Eukaryota > Metazoa > Chordata > Actinopteri > Atheriniformes > Melanotaeniidae > Melanotaenia > Melanotaenia boesemani. Next base: position 34,362,654 of record NC_055686.1, on the reverse strand, counting down.
CGATACGAACTTAACCTGAATTGATTAGAAATAGACATCTGCACTCTATTTCATTCCAGTCGATGTACAACTAAGCTAATTATGTTTAGCAGGTAGTTGCTGGTAGCAGCACTAAAAACAAACCAAAGAAATATTTAAAGCATTGTAAAATAAAGCAAATTATACTCCGCAGGCATTTTATTAGCTCCATCATGCTAGCACTGGGTTGGACCCCTTTGTCATCCAGAACTGCCCCTCTTGGTGGCATAGATTTAACAAGGAGTTGGAAATTTTCTTCACAGATTCTGCCTCATATTAACATGTTACGATTGACATCCCAGAGGATGGATGAGATCTGGTGACTGTGAAGGCCATTTGAGTACAGTAAACTCATCACCATGTCCAACAAACTAGTTGAAGATGATCTGAACTTTGTGACATGGTGCATTATCCTTTAGGAAGTCACCATCAGAAGATGCTACACTGTGGTCGTAAAGGGATGGACACGGTCAGCAACAATACTCAGGTAGGCTGTGCTGGTTGAACCAGGCCACGTTGGTACTAAGGAGTCAAAGTTTACTGAGAAAATATCCCCACACCATCTCACCATCAGCAGCCTGCAGGATTGATACAAGGCTGTTTTCATGATGTTTCCACCAAATGACTACCTGACTACCTCTTGAATGTGAAGCTGAACACAAGACTCTTCTAATAATTACTGTTCACTGGATATTTTCTCTTCTTCAAACCATTCTCTGGAAACCCTACAGATGGTTGTGTGTGAAAATTCCAGTAAACACTCAGACCAACAACCATGCCACATTCAAAGTCACTTAAATCACCTTTCTTCCTCATTCTGGTGCTCAGTTTGACGTTCAGCAAGTCGTCTTCATCATGTCTACATGACTAAATGCAAGTTAAGCTGGTTACATGCTCTGTGAGAAGCAAGACTTTTTTTCTTCTTCGCGAGGCCACGAAGACAACATGAGGTGCCTCACTGACGTGGTTGGGAGCATCTTGCAGCTTGTTGTCGACGCGTCGGCCAAGCAGAACTTTCTTCTCGTGGGGCTCAGAGACGTACTGTCTGATTGGTCACAGATACCAACAACAAACTTATTGCTTCTCGTGGAGTATGTAACAAGCTTTAAGCACATCACCTCTCATAAAATCATCCTTTCTCTCAGTCTGCTGCTCCAGGTCTAACAGAGCAGACTCTAATTTATGTCAGCAGGGTTGTAACAGCCTATCTGCGTCTCCACCTCACACATCGCTCTCAACCTTCGCATTTACGAAGCAGCAGTTTTTTATGTCATGGAGACTAAGAAAACCAAAAGGTGTTCAGTTTGAAACACAATGCTTGGCTTCTTTGTTCTAAAGTAAGGAAAAAGTTTCAGCTGTGCCAGACACTGCGGCTTTGTGGGCTGAATAATCACATAGAAACACAAACCGGAGCTTCCATGCTGCATTGCTGACACTTTAAAGCAACAAAAGAAATGAGAATGGGGATGAACAGTTACCGTTGGTGGCTGTTTCTGATCGAGAAGCACTATATGTGTTGTGGCGTTTCTAAGTGCTCAGGAATTATACTGCAGTAGTCATTATAGAAACAAACTCACTTTCATTATCAGTACAAAATGCAGTTGATGCTGCACTTTCTGCAGCAAGACTAAACAAGAGTAAGCCACTGAATAGTACACTGTACCCTGCAAAAAGAAATGCTTGGATGACAGCAGAGTTGTTCATTCTGGATGTTTCCACAACCAAGCAAGAGTTTTACACTGTGCAACTCATAAGACACAGTCTGTACTTAGAATGTAGCTTCAAACGACCAAAATAATAAGAAAAACTAAATAAAATATGAGTCTGTATCAGAAAGCCTGTTTTCTTAAATCCCGACTTTGACAAAGAAACCAACTCTGTGATGTGTTTGGCTGCCAGGCCTCATCCTGAGCCAAGTCTTGAAAGAGGTCATGTTTAGCCGCAGACCCTCACCCTACCCACTGCCACAAGCCATCAGCAACTTCTTGCTAAATAATCTAACCCTTTACACCAACACAGACACGCACACAGTTTCCATCCAACCTCTCCAGGCCTCTTCATCTCCAGCTCCCTCTGTGGAAGGACCCAGAGTTCTGGTCCAACTTTAATGCCCTGTCACACTTCATTTAGCCTCTGAGAAGGAAGGGAGATGAAGTGTGAGATTGGTACGAGCTTTAATATGTACACGTACACAAACTTCATGACCACAAGCCACAAGCAAATTAAGTCTGGGTATATACTGTAACCCTTGAGACAACTATAATTCCCTCACAGCTTCCAGGTTTTTTCTGGTTCTCCATTCTTTAACTTACAGCCCTTTTGTCGCTCCTTCCCTGTATTTACTTATTCAGGCCAGGGCCACCCAGCAACAGAACGAGAGCAGGCGTTAAAGTGAAAACAAGTAAAAATCTTCTCACATTCAGAAAGGCAAATGCACTCAGACTAAACCATGCTGAATTTTAAATCTGGGGGGGACTTTCATCATTGAAACCTTTTAACCCTTGTGGTAAGCAAGGTGCTGCATCATTAAGCAAACCATATGAGGTGCATTAAAAACTCTGCCAAGAGCTGATGTAAGGCGGCGAATGTTGGGCGCCCAGGAGGAAATCCAGGGTTTTTGTTGGCAGAAGTATTTTGCCATCTTTGACGTGCTTCGGTCTTTTCAGTGAAACATATAACAAGTGTGGGTCACCAAATTTAAATGTTAGCAATTTAAAAGTTATTTGGCAGCACTTACACAGCTACTTGCTTTGTAGCCTTTCTACAGCAAGTTTTAACAGCTTGTTTGCTGGATTACAGGCATGTTTTACTCTCCATGTCAAGCTGTAGCATGTATATTCAGTTCTAAGGAAAACCTTAGAAACTGGACACAGACACAAAGATTTAACAAACAGAAATAATGTATGAGCAGGTTTATTCTTCAACAAAGTCTAAACCCTGTTGGACAGTTTTTCTTCTCATATCTTTAAGTATTTTTCAGCAATAGTTCTCCTGTCTTCTTGAAGGGTTTGTCAGAGCTTTTCTTGAAAATTTTTTGTCTTTTGTTCTGTTCTCTTTTCTAGCTGTTCCCACACTGCTTTTAGGTCCAGAATCTGGGGAAGATCCATCTGTCCGTCAGACCTGTGGCCACTGATTTTCAGTCCAGTTTTTGTATCATTTAGCATACCTCAGCCATCCCTCCCAGTTTCCCTTCCTTAAGAATGACTTTTTAATAGCCATCCTTCATAGAGGCCATTTCAGATGAGGATTTGGCCAACAGTAGATACATAAGCTGGAGGTTCTGTGTCAGATTTCTGCAGGATTTGTGACCATTCCCCTACCATTTTTTTAGTCCTAACAGTCCTCCACTTTCTCATTTTACCCAAATTTCTCCAGGACACATTGCACACCATGCTGAGATAAGCCAAGGTTTTCACTTAATAGCTCCTCGAGAATCAACTTGTTTTTTCTGAGCTGTGCTATCTTTGGCATTTTTCTGAAATGTGGCTAAACAAAGTGAAAACACTTATGAGTCTTGGAAACAGGCTGCTAATAACAAATTGCCTAAGATCATCACTCCCCTTTAAATGTCAGAACCCAGTTTTGAGACCCAGAGAAAAATGTGTTCAATTTAACTGTTTTCTTTTAAACATTAAGTGTTGGGGTTGTAAAAGACAAATTGCATATAAATTTTGTTTTGTTCAAAGAATTATATTGTTAAAATTTTACAAGATGTCCACTGGAGTGGACGTCGGGATTTCCTTCTTCTCAAATCCCAAACATTTATTTAATAAATAAATTATCCAAAAATCTGATAAAATATCAAGTAAAATACAAAAACAACAAAACAATTAATCAAAAACATGAATATTTTACATTCACTATGAACCGTTTGCTATTCTATCACCATTGGTGGTATTTCTTGAAGCAGTTTGGGTTTTTAGAGAGACAGAGGAACACACTGCCATACATAAGTTTCATTAAGTTACTTACTTCATTATTTACATTACTTAAAAAAAGTAATGTTGGGATCTATTTCTTGATAAACATCTCTGAATGCTATGCTTCCTTTTTTTTCTGGTTTGCTCTGCTTACAACCCTTCCTGTTTGTTTTGGCCCACGGAGGAAGACGACACACGTCCGGCGCTTCATCTTCATCTGAACTTTCACCCTTTCGTGTCTCATCCGTCTCTCTGGACCTTTATCCTCTGAAAGCTTTATATCCAAATCTCCCTCAATGACTGTAAAGATCGTTTCTACCTATGTCATGGATTTGTCTACTGGAAAAAAATGTGACACAAACATAGTACAAAGTCCTGACGTCCAGTACAGAGGACATTAATTAATGAGCATTTTTTCTAAAGAAAATAAATAAACTCAGATCAGCTCAAATATTTCTAACACTGAAAACAACTGGAATCTACATTTAAAATGAAGTTGGCTGAAATGGAGGCCATTTTGAAAAGACAGACACGGACATTAGCAATGCCACACCCCCTCACATGTGACATCATCATGAAGCTACAGTTGTCCTCTGCAAGGATTAATGGGACTTAATGGAGTAACGTGAAGTGTGAGAGAAAGAAGCAAAACTGTAATATCCACTACAGTGGACAAATATTAATTGCTGGGTCTCAGGAGGCTATGGCACAAAGTGTTTTATCTGTGATATATTTCACTTCCAAACCCTTAAATACTATTAAGGAACAGTTTAACAAGAGGTCGTTTTTCTTTTTTGACCTTTTAGAGCCAAAACACCCCAGATCTTTCCCATAACGTCAACACAAAAAGGAAAAAGCTGGAGTGTTAGTGAAGAAGTGACACTAGTAAGAGCGCTAAGCCTTGGAAAACTCAACTCAACTCAACTCAACTTTATTTATGTAGCCCTTTAAAACAACCACAGCTAAAACAAAGTGCTGTACATAAATGGAAAAGCCTCTTTCATGCTGGGCTAGAAACTGTATTGTGGGAAGTCAATAGTTTGGGAGGTGGCCCATGTGCAGATGATGTTTATAGAAATAGCCCATCCTTCTAAACATGAACACTGACTGAGGGATGACCCGAAGGCACAGTAGTCAGACAATCCAAACCGACCATATAGCTTCGGTGTAGAGTGGCTCATCTTTGCCAACCCTCTGTAAATGAACAGCTGGTGTTGAATCTTCAACAGTTTTTCTTGCATTGTTAACCCACAGCTAAGATAATGAAAAGAAGGAAGCGGAAATTCAGCACAAACACACACATGCTCACACATACTAACAAGTCCAACTGCATCCTCCACATGTCATGTTGTTCTCACTGGTTCCTGCACACAAACCACATGGTGCAATGACATTACGACAACTTGAAACCCTGCACAGGCTGCAAGGTGAACAACAGATGCTGGCGCTCTTTTACTGGTGTGGGAAATGTCAGCGTTGCAGATGGTGGGGGTTTTATTTATTTATCTTTTTTTTTTTTTCCTGCAGGGTCTGGTTGCGACCTGTCCCCGTGGTGAGGCGAGTAACATCTCATCCATATACATGGCAGTAGGCTGTGGATGTTGTGGTCGGTTTGGAGGGCTGCAGAAGAGATGCCAAGCTACTGTAACAGGAGGGCTTTTTATTATTCATCTCAGGGCTACTCTTTGTTTTGCAGCAGCACAGACGAAACGTAAAACAAAAACAGGAAAATAAATCCATCTAAGACAAAAGGATTGTCCTTCATTTAGCAGGAATTCACGTAAATGCATTTTTTCATTGCTTTTTATGAATGTAGGATGTTTCTTTGGCGACAAACCTGGTATAAAAGCATTCAAGGACAGTTTTAAACATAAATTTGTTTTTTTGTTTTGTTTAGTTTTATTTTTTTATTTATTTATTTTTTTGGCTGTTCTTTGTTCTCATACAGTTTGGTTGCTGCATGCATGTTATGTGCATGAATACTCAGTCTATGAAGAAGAAAAATTTCCTCTGACTAGATACACAGACATAATTAAAGAGGGAGAAATGCCTTGAAAGCCCCTTATCATTCATCATGGTGCCACAGTATCTATGCTTCCTATAACACTTATATATGCATGATAAAAATGACTCCCCATCCCTATGATGAATGGATGAGTAATCACCCCAGATGGCTCAGTCACCTATCAGCCTCATTTTAAATATCATTAAAATGACGCTGAATTTTATTTGCCATGTCTGCTATTTAAACTCTTAATGTGCTGTGGGAGGAACCTAATGAACGAAGTGTAAGTATGACGAAATGAAAGGACAAGAAGACTGAGGTGAAACAGATATGAGATGCAAGATCTGGCACAAAAAAAAAGATGTTGGGTCACGTCATCACTGGTAACAAAACAAAACATGAAATGGGTTCAAAGAAACTGATCCAACAGGAACTTATCAATTGTATCTGCTCTACATGAATGATTTGGGGAACATTTTGCACAAAGCAGTTGAAAACAATGCAAAAAGACGGTATATCCAAAATAACTAAAGCAGAAGAAGGAAAGCCTCTGAGAACCTGATTGTGAGCACAGTGCACAGTAATACGCATGAGCTCAAATCAAGGACAACAGAGAAGATTGCATATTATAAGCAGACGTCATTTTTGCCACGGACCCCGTGTCCCTGTAGCATGTCAGTGCAACATGACAAAGAATAAATGATTACATCAACAAAGACTGAAAGCTGCACAGCCGTGTGGGAGGATAAAGATTGAGATTAAGAAGAATGAAGCGAGAGAAACAGAGTAGGGAGTGTGGTTGGTAAACCATGAAGCCAAAAGAAAGAAAAGAGAAGATCTTTGACAAATCATGCACAGTTATGCAGAGTTAAAATGCATACGTCTTATCTTGATAGCAAAACTGTTCTTTTTCTTGTCAGTGATGAAGCCGGACTTGAAATTGCATTGACAGAGGCAGAAAATGTGGTGCATGAAGAAAGTAAAATAGGGAGCAGCCAGAGTAGCAAATGAAAAGTGACTGGGAGATTCGCGCAGACACAAAGAAATACTAACGAGACCAGACACGAGCGAGAGTGGCCAGATTCACAAGTGTGGTTTGGTATAAATCCTTGTTTGTATTTCAGCATCTGTAATCTGTCACTTCGACTTCTTAGCAGCAATTCAATGAAAGATGGACACTAAACGCCACGGCTGGCCAAACGCCAGAGACTACCAGGTCTGTAAGACTGTGCAGCTTCGCCAGCTGGACACCACACCTCCACTACGTGGCCTTAAGTCTCACAGGGTGGCAAAATACAACACAGTATTTTCTAACTATGGCAGGTGGATATATTTCACTCTGGTCTTATCGTAGCAGGGTGAGTTAAAATTTGACCAGAGTTCACCGTTTCAACATGCTGGTCACACTAACATGAAAGACGAGGCTGCGACAGAGCTTTTGTCTACCGGTACACAGTGTATTAATCCATTTGTACCATGCTTGCATGCGCTGAAAACAAGTTTACCCTCAAAGGAAAGTCACTTTTCCACAGAAAAGACTGTGTTGTTGCAAATAGGATGCCACTTGTGGGTGGCAAAAAACAACTTTGTGGAATTTATTCATATGGAAATGTCATAAATGATTACTTTCAAGATGGAATTTACAGGAGGAGGAATCTATTCAAAGATATCAGATTCAATATATTAGTCACTAAAAAGAAAATATGTAAAAAAATAAATAAATAAAAAACGCTAGGTTTGGTCATAAAGAAAAATGAAAGCCAGCGATGTAAGTGGTCAATACCTCAAAATAAAAATAAAAAACTAATGGAAAACTTTCAACATTTGATATGTTATTAGGACACATCAACATTCTACGCACCCTACGTGCAGTCTGAAGCATGAGTTAAATACATTTTCACACACATAAACACACAGGAATGTGTCATGAGCTCACCATGTTTGCCTCTGATAAAGCATCTGCCAACTTGGCAGCACGCTCGCTCCTCACACATTCCTGCTTCAGCACGTAAGGCAGAACACAGTTAGCTAAGATAACACTTAGAAAGGACTGCTTTACCATAAGAGTGTTACATTTAGTACAACATAAAGACGCAGGCACAATGCAAATTAAATAATTCCACATTTACAGCTGTTTGATGTTCATCTCAGGTCACAGACACTTGGATTATATACATATTAGATAAAAATACAACGATGTCCTTTAGACATGATGAAACTGGACATTTTATGATTCTGTTCCTGTTCAGAGTCATTTCATACATAAGCTTTAAGCAATTTATAGACTAATTTGGCAAAACAGTTTGAGAGAATACTTGCCTATATTTTCTCATGGCACGGCATGTTAATAGTTTTTAGTTAGTACTGTTTTTGCCCTTTTTTTAGGTGATTTAGACAGTTTTTCAATGAGTGGCAGAGAATCATGCCTTTATACTATCAGCACAATGACACAAGAATGACATGTGTTTAATAAACCATTTCATGGCCACTTACTTATATAGGATAAGGAAATGTACTATAATGCTGGTGTAAATGCTTGCAGCTGTACCGATTGATAGAGAACCTGAAAGGAAGAGCAGCTAAACCTAATTACTTAAAGACAAAGTATACTGACTGATCTAGTTTAGCTTAAAGAGTGTGCTTGCAAAAATAAGTCATTCAGCTTCAGCTAGCATCTCTCCAATTCATTGTCTCTTTTGGACAAGACGGTAGACAGATTTTTGGTCAACCGCTCATACATCACCACAAGCACATATCTGTGGTGCTTCCATCACCCTATATGGATGCTAGCATGTCCAGCTTTGTTGTAGCTTGGGCTAAAAACTCCTATTTCTTTTCAGTGTGATATTCAAATGCAACTGGAGGAGTTTCCGCAGGGCAGTGATGCGGTCTCCCTCAGCCTTCTTCTTCAGTGCCACAAATATTATATGAAAAGATAAAAAAAAAACTAATGTTTGATTTACTTCAGGTCTGCTTGCTATTATTTATAATTAGCTGGATGTACACGGTAAGAGATGAATGTGTAGGCTTATTATTGGCTGCTCAACTTCAGGAACTGTGTTCTGGCTTCACTAAGATCTTCCAACTTCTTTGTCCTTTTTCTTGTCGACATATCCGACCATCTTCCATTGAGCTTTTTATATGTGAGGCAGGGCAAGATGAGTGAAGTGTGTTACAGAGTGTGTGTTTTGTAGGTTCTAGGAATCTAACACAGGAAGGGAGGTGAAGTTCAACAAGGAAGCTTAAAACAGAATGAATGGGGGAGGAGGATACTGGAAGGAAACATTGCACTAATGGGACCATCCCAGTTGCCCCTCCCGCCTCTGTGTGTGTCCCCTGGTGGAGGCCCCTCCCCTCTAATCCACTAATCTGACACTTCCAGAGGCCAGACACGCACACATTAGACACTCATATTGACGTTTGCACTTGAGTGTGTGCTCACACCAGGCGTGCACACGAGAGACTGAACGCCACCATTAATCAAATAGACTGAAGGCACACACATAATTACGCACATAAACAAACACACACGAAAACACCAAATTAACAGCTACACACGCAAAATGCAAATGGCCGTTTCTACGGGCACACAGATCTGTGTGTTTGCGTGGTGGTACCTACACGATGTGGGTTAAACAAGACGAGCTGGTCTGGAGTGTGTAATTTGCAACAAATGACTCCCTCTCTCAAATTACAGGTGCCTGCAGAATCGAATGTGAGCCTAAGTGGGCCCATTAGGGCCAAATTGGACTAATTCTATCCACAGATCTAATTCAGTAATACGATTGTGGGGAGGAAGATGTAGAATCCAGCCAGGGTTATTGAGGGGGATTTGAACAGGGTTTAATTAAATAGTTATTAAAATAATTACAGATTTAGCTATTAATCATGAAATGTTGCTTATTCTGCGATCCATCTAATAATAAAATAAAAAGAAAAGAACATGAGAAAGAACATGATCTCATATAAATCTACATATGCAGCATGCTTGCACAAAGCAGCTTTTAACTCAGTTTACTGCCCTGTAGGGTCATCAGAGGAAAAGGAAAATGTTCTCGCCCCAAAACTGCTATAAAACATTACAGATTCTTTCTTTTTCTTTTTTAAATCTTTCTGTCTGCAACAGTCCTGATCAAAACTACCAAATATGTAGATTATTGTAACCCATTCAATGCCAGTTTGATTACATGATGTCACTATTTTGTGAAAGAAAATAAAAGTTTATTTTCCATATGCATTTGGTAAAATTTGCCACCATTACATGTGCAGTTGCTGAGCTGGGTAAGCAGGTCAAAGACAGAGTCACAGATTCCGTCTGATCTAAAAGAGTTTACCTATTTTTAAATAAGAACACAAGAGACACAAAAGAAAGAAAATCAGAAGTATGTAGCAGCACAAAGTCCTGGATCCTGGAGACACTAAACACTGATCCCAGTTATTAGAGCTAAAAAAGTTTGTGTTGACTTTCATATTCCAGGAGGTGTTTCATACTCCAGGAAGCTGTCAGTAATGATTAGCGCTCACGTTCAATCATAGCTTCTACCTGAAGAGAACTTGTTGAGGGGAGCTGGAAGCAAATTCCCATTAACTCATCCTTCTTTAGCTGAATATTATCATATTCTCACCAGGCAACTTTAGATGCTGCTTCATTAATGTGTGAGGAATGTAGTATTTAATCATTACCATTAAAATCACACTCGGGTGATGACATTGATCATGGTGGTGAAGTGGTACCATTCCTTACCGTTGGTTTACCATAGACTGTAGCAGTCCCACTTTCATTCAATCATTACTTTTTGCTCCATTTAAAGCTCTGAATAACATGTGATCTGATACCATTGTAATCATGTTTGTGATTTTACCACGTCTCATCTCATAAAACTAAAAACAGCTCATTAAATTAAGCTCCTTGGGCCACTTTTGTAATAAGAACAGAAAGCTGTTCAAATTTGATCTTCGGTTCAGTTATAAGAGTCTTAAAACATTGTAATTGATCACTTTGATCAAAATGTGCAGTGGGAATAAATATCAATAGACCATAACAACAACTGAATCCATGATGTTTCATCCACCTCAGTGTGTGAGCATTGTTGTGCAGCATGCAGTGTGTGTTTATGTGCGAGTCAGTCTCATATCCATCCATGCATGTCTAAAAAGGTCAAATTTAACCAGGCTGCAGCTGCCACAGCCAGTCTGAGTCTGAGTCAGTCTCTACACTTCCTCCCTGCATTATCACAACAATAAAGAAACCCACAGACTCATCTCCTCCTCCCGCTGCAATAATCACTTATTTACCTTCCTCAGCAGGCCCGTTTCATGACCTTGAACAAAGCCGTATGGCAATGTGCTTAAGTGTGCGAGAATAAAAGGCACGCAGGAGAGTGTTTTGGGTACCCACTGTGTTTTAGTCTTAGTGTGTGTGTGTGTGTGTGTGCATCTGTACCAGCCTGCATGAGCATCCAAAGATGCCCCACAAGAGCTGCCATCACATCTTTAGCAAGTCCTTCCCAACCCCCCCCCCCCCCCCCCCCCCCCCAAACATACGCACACACACACACACACACACACACACACACACACAAACTTCACACTTCAGGACAAAAAGCAAGTGAAAGAAAAGGAAAAACAACATGCCAGAAATGAGGCAGCCGGCACGTCGCGCCTGTTCCAATTGGCCGAGCAGCGGTTGAAGGTTATCCCGGCTAACAAACATATCACACCAGCCGTGGAAGCTGACACACATATACAGTACATTGTATACACACCCATATAGGCTTTTGTGGCCAGACAATAGAGTGTAACCTTCAATTCTGTAGCAGTGAAAAACAAGCTAACACAAAACAAGTGACTTCCTTAAAGCAACCACACTGAGAAATACAAAGTGTTCGTAGAGCTATAGCTAATGTAACAAATTAATTTAGTGGTGTGGATGCTTAGTGGTTGGATTTAAACTTTTTTTGTATTTATTGTTTCTAATCAGGCTTTACTGCACTGTTTTATTACATAGCTAAATTTTGGCATATAGCATAGCATCATATAGCAGGTATGGGTAATGAGCATTCATTTAGAGAAATTTCTTTTCTCTCTCAGCCCTTTTGGGAGTTCTTGCAGCTTCTTTTTGACAGTATCTGGGTAGAACTTTTTCTTGTGTGTGTCAGATCCCTATCGTGTGATTGGTCGGAAATCTGAAGTGGGCGTGGTTGTCGCAGAAAAGCTAATGGAAGTATTAGTTTGCACATATATTTATATTTGTTGACACAGGTTTTATTTATTTTTATTTATTTATCCATTTACTTTACTACTACTACTTTACTAACATATTTAAGGTTTATCTTGATTTTGGGCGTGTATGTGTATGTATGAATGTATAAATGAATACAAATCATGTCACTGCAAAATAAATGTATCAGTAGGTGTAAATGAACAAACCTGAACCTGAATCATGTCATTATGTACTTTTTTTTTTTTTTTTGTCATTATGTACTTAAATGCACTGTGCTGTTTTTGCGAATCAAAATGATGGCAGAGCAGTAAACTGCTGAAGACCTTGTACTTTTCAGTAGTATGGCGTAGCAGTATGTGCTTTCCATGGCTGCTGAACACTGGAAATTAAATCAAAAGGTACCATCATATGTACTTGACAGTGCTAGCAAGATGGTGTTAGCCAAAACCAACCACCTGCCAGGGGTGGGTGTCCAGAATTACTGTCCATTTAGTAACAACATTCACCAGAGAAAGGGGCGAAATGATGCCTCCATTCCAGCATCAAAAATATCCTAAATTCAGGAACTTTCATATGGACATTATAATTAATTAGAAAATGATTAATTTAACCATTTGTCATTGTGACGTTGTATGGTCTGGTGTATGTAGGTGTAAATAAAGTTGGTTGACCTTTTGTCTCACATTTGCTATTTAATTCTCACAACTGCTTTATTTATCCAAGCAACATCATAAAAACCTGCTCGATGTGTGTTTCTTTGCTCTCAGAATGGTGTTAAGCTTACCAGGTTATCGCTTATATATTCTCAGCATTCTGATTGATAGGGATGCTGGTCTGTCATAAATTCTTTCCCTGAGTCTCTAGCCACACTTAAATATCACCAGGGGTACTGCATGTCCTGTATTTAATATGCATTAAATAAGACAGTATTTCCAGGTCTGAATCAATACACCATCTGTAGGTGGAGCACTTATAGAAAAAGTAAAACAAATCATCAATCACAGATAAGGCAGTACAGGGAATAGTTGTTTTTGGTAAAACAAAAACACATATAAACAGCCTTGGATGAGATATATATGAGATAGCTTCTACGGGTCGCTGTATTGTCTGAAAAGACCGATTGGCTGATCATGTTACTGTAAGTGTGATAAGAGCTTCCCAGTAAAAGTCAGTCCATATAAAACCAAAGTTAAACAGTTATCAGGGTAGGCACTGCCATAGCTACGATGTCAACCAAGTGAAATGATGTGAAAGCGATGCTTTAGCTGAGCATTTAGGTTATAGAGGCAGAAAACTCTAACAAATTCCCAACATCTACAGCCCAAAAATTGCAGTAGAACCCCAATAAAACAACACCCAAACCCATAAAGAGGATTCTTCCACTTTACATACTGTTGTTCTGTGCATGCCACAACGGACAGACCACAGGGGGGATCATTACACATTTATGAACACCTCCCTCTCTCCCCTTCCTTTCTCCTCCTCGCTCTCTGATCATTGATGTCAACCTCAGCTATTTTATCTCACGCTTGACTGAAGCTGGCAGTCACAATGAATTAAAGAAAGATGGGTAGGTTTTGGTATTAGCTGAGGGCAGTGGCAGGGTAATGTCGACTTGTCAGAACCTAACCTGATCCACTGTCTTGGCAACAATGCTGCCATGAATGATTTAACCTGGTAAGAAAGAGCACAAAGCTTTTGTTTGGCTCTCCCTCAGGACCTATCCTCCATTTCATTCTTTCATAGGCAAAAAGCTGAGGGTAACTGAGCGAACAAAAAGGGTGTGGCTCGGTGTATTTTGTTTATCCTGAGCTTTTTCCAGGCTACGCTGAAGCTACTACAATAAACATCAGCAACACAACAAGTTGCCAAAGCTGCACAAAAACAGAGCTGTCATGAGGTGATTAATTGTAATACCTTTGGCCTTGATTTGGGATCAATATGAGCCTTTTCTTCAGTGCAACAAAACTACAGCAGGGGTGTGAGTGCTTAAGGGTGAAAACAGATTGCACACCATAACAATTCACTTCAGTCTGAGAAGCAAAATGAAAAATCTAAGCAATTAAGTCAATTAAAGTCGAAAGAAAACAAGGTGATTTCACGCCAGCCTGCAGCCAATCACTGGATTTTAATCATTAGAGGACATTCTGGGAAAAGCTCCAGATTTGGTGGTTTGTGGTTTTGATGAAGGCTACTCTCCTTCACTTTTAAAAATAATCTGTGTTATGAAAACATTCTTACACATACAATTTACACATCTGTTGTAAAAGAATGTCTAATAATTTAACAAAATTGTGCTGGAGCAGAATAAAATGTAGCTGTCTTATCGATTTGCGTATCCCTTTGCAGCCAAATAAAATTGCCTGACCTCAAAAGCACAAGTCAATGGAACTGAAGTCCAAGAATAGCAGATTAATTCATGGATACTGGCTAATCAGAGGTAGTGTTTTTATTGTGTTTACATTTGAAATGTAAATTTGCATTTTTATTTGTCTGTACTTTATTGCATGACAGGTCACTCTTGAAAAAAGACGCGTTCTCTCAGTGAGTTAAAACTCTGTAGATAAAGGTTAAATAAATAAATAAAGTTAGCATGTCCACATTCCACTTTCAGGATCAGTGTATCAGGAGTAGTTATCTTAAACTGATCAGGTCTGGACAGCAGCTAAATGCAGCCTCAGATGAACAAGACAGATGTGAGTTAAGTGTGGAAAACTAAGGGTGCATTCACATCTAATAGTCTGCTAGTCTTCGGGACTCGGTTCAGGTTGCAACATTCTTCCAAGCCAAGTTTGCTTTCCCGCTGCATTCAAACAGACCAGACCTTTCCAATAACATATTCCCCGATTTAAAATAGGTGGCGCTGCATCAAAATTTACTGAAGAATAAGACACATGAAGAAGGAAATTCAATCATCTATTACTTAATGCAGGACAGCTTCTGTTTCCACCACATTTCTATCAGAACTTTAATGCTCCCTTACGTACATAAATATGGATTTCCGTTTCAAACGCTGTCATACGATGCCGTCTTCATACTTACATTCATCTTTACGTTGCCATGGTTATTATGTCAATTCCTCCATTAGTGGGCAGTGTTAGTTTAGAGTTCACTCCTTCGATCCGATGGCAGTTTCAGATATCGTCTAAGACCTGCAGGATAGTGTGCCTTGAGGACCAGGGTTGGGAATCACTGCCCTAAACATTCACATAACTTTTCATCAGCAGCTAAATCAATTTATACAGTTGTTGTCCTTGTCTTCATTCTTCTTCTACTCTTGTCCCTTCCTGATCTGATTCTTCTTCTCTGGTTTGTTTCTATCACTGCACAGCACTGCTCCCCGATATCTGGTGGTGTTGCTCCATTTTCTGCGTCAAACAACGGATAGATAAGCTCCCTGAAAACGGACCAAAATGTGCACGTAACCAACGCAGGAGATGGACGAAACTGCCCGTCCACGTATCTGTCTTCTGCATTGAGCATAAATGGACCTTTACTGAGTTCCTCCACATCTGATCATGAGCCATTTCTCCTGGTGTGAATGCACTCTAAAGTCCACTCACTTAAAAAGGATAAGTTCTAGTGTTCAATCTGATCATCATCAGTCTGATCACCTCTCTAAAAGACAATTCCAAGGAGGAAAGACATCAGCAATCATCTTAGAGAAGTAATTGTACCTGCCAGTCAAACTGGGAATGGTTACAAAAGCACTTCCAATCTACTGAGTCCATCATTCTTCAGTGAGATTACAATCTTGCAAGGACAAAGCCTCCTCTCTCTCAAACAAACATGGCAACAGCTCAGGTTTGCACAGCAGCTTCTGAACTAACCACCTGATTCTGGAACATGAGCCATGTTTACATGCACAAAATGTTTTGATCGGGTTTATTTCGATCACGATGTGCATTTACATGCCATGTTCATCAGATGTTTGAAGGGAATAACTCCTGTTTGCTGATTTCTCCTCAGCATTCAGCTCTATGTTCACTCTTTAGAATGGTTATGCACAATTTTCATCTTACTGTTTCTGTATTTTTTTTTTCCATTATTGCTCTATAAATTGTACATATGTGTCTTGTATATATATTTTAAAATGTTAAGTTTGTTTATTATCACGCCTCATATCACCTGTCAAGCACGGTGGTGAAAGGGGTGATGATTGGGGCTTGTTTTGCACTTTTTCACTCTTTTCTTAAGTGGTGACACACGTCATGTGTTGTTCGTCTGAAGTTGTATTTACATTCATTTTTAGACCTGGTAAGGACTAGAGGATTTTTAAATTTTTTCCAACATGCATGTATTTATCATTTTCTAAAACTAGAACTAGCTGTGAATCAATGATAAGATGGAGACAAAGCCCTTTGGAAAAAAAGGAAAATTCATTCTTTATTTCCAGACTTGCAGAACATCCCCTTTAGGCCTGCTGCCCTTTCATTATTCTCACTCCTGTTTCCTCCCCCTCAACGATCTTGCCCCACCCTTACTCTTCCTGTCAGCCCTCCCCTGCCTCTTTTCTCCCTCCACATCTCTTCTTTCATCATGTACCTGCCTCTCCCTGAGCAGGTGAGGAAATCAATCACAGATTTGTCGATTCTCTCCACAGCAGCTCACACCCAGGCAGAGGAGTTTTCATCATCGACCGGCGCCACCCTGCTTACACTGCGAAGATTGTAAGAGGCAGTGCCAGGTTCGAACAAAGAGGTGACATTATCTTCTCTTCTGTTTCCCCAAAGGATTGAATTTTGTCATTAGGGTCATTCGTTCTTTCTCCGTCCTTTGTGTTCTTTATTTCTCTCAATCACAAACACATCCTCTCTCTTTCTCTCTCTTTCTCTCTCTCTCTCTCTCTCTCTCTCTCTCTCTCTCTGTCACACACAGCTTCTGTTGCCCCTGTTATTATTTGGTGAGACCTTGTGACTGTGGAGATTTCTAATGATAGGGCAGACTTGGTTGTGCTGCTGTTATTAAGATTTCACAGGATGCCAAAAAACCCGCTCACACATACACTGGCCCATCATTGTGCTGTCACAGCCTCAAGCTATTTTTGGAAACTTTTCTCCCAGCCATCAGTGCAAATGCCTGCCCTCCCTTTCCCCTCCTCCAACAGCACCCATCAACCCTCTGTCAGCCTGTGTCACAGTGCCAGCCAATCGGAGCCCTCTCTGAGCAGCTCCGACAGGAAGCAAAGTTGACAGCCCTCCAATCAACTAATAACTACCCTCTGCAGCAGGACGTTGACAGGGCTCATTGTGGATATGGATGCAGTATTTATGGCTGTTTATGGTGTAATTACAGCTTGATTACATAAAAGCACTTTGCTTTGATGTGAGACAAGCTAGCTGACAAGGTGCACACACATGGATGATGAAGGAATCTGATTCTCTTGATAGATGGCACTGATGCACAAAAACTACTTAATTGGGAAAAGAAACATTTTTTAAGACTGTAAACATGTTCAATTAAGAGGGTGCACTGCATAATTAATATTGCAAGTATAATTAAAAGCAAGTGTGAGTAGTTTAAACTAAGTGGACTGAAATGTAAAAGAAATCTGTCCTTCTCCAGGAGGTTTGCCAATGTAATCCCTTAAGGATGCCTGTAAAGATGATTCTTGCCTCCTGCTTGTCTATTTTTCAAAGCCATTGGAAACCTTTTTTTACTCCAAATCAGCTGGAGTGAGGTCACTTTTGGTGCTCATTACTACTTCCTGTTCATTAACTGAGCCTGAATGACTGTTGTAGCTGATCACTGAGACAATCTGAAACAATGTGAAAATAATTCTGCTGGAAATCTTTTATTTTTACAACTTTTATGCTTTGGTATGTACCAAGATGGAAGGAAACATCTACAATAATTATGAAGAAGCAATTATAGCTGCTCATCAGTCTGAGAAATGTTTAAAGGTCTTTTCTGATCATTTTGGAGTTTATCATGCTTAGAAATGTTCAGAGAAACTGCAACAAAATTCAAGAGCTGCATTTCCGACTTTCTGTAGGATTCATTTGGTATGTTAAATATCAGGGGTTTGTTATTCTCATAACAGAGAATATGTCGGCACAGCTTAGACTGGCAAAATTACACCTGAACAAACCACAAGACTTCTGGACATTGTCCTTTGGAGATGTTTGGTCCTAATACACAGCAGCAGTTTTGATGAAAACCCAAATTAGGACTGGATCCCAAACACGACAATAAAGCTACAACAGAATGGAGGAAAAGAAAACAGTGACTGTCCAGACCTCTGCTTCTTAAAAATACTGTGGTGGGTGTTAGGAGAGCTGTGTATGAACAAATACCTGCAAACATCAATAGGATGAAGAACAAGTTCCTCCACAGCGATACTGATATAGTCTTAGTACAAGTGATTACTTTTAGCAGCAGTACTTTTCATGTATTCCTGCTATAATTGAAATTATAAGCTATTAAACAAGTTTTCATACATTGCTTCAACAGTTGGCTTAGTTTTTGTTTTCATCAAAAAAAATGGTATGCTGCGATATGTCGTGTGTTGTTGGATTTACTTCATTTTACGACCTGGTAAAGTCCAGATAAGTTTTTTATTTATTTATTTATTTTGGTAAACTTTAAATTTGAGCGAGTGTAATTTGTTTTTGTTCTTATGACTGTATTGTCCACTATAAACTTAGGTGGCTGTTACCATTAAAGTGTGAAATGCCAGAATACCCAGTCCTCTTGTAGAATGCCAAAAATGACGGTATAATACTGACAGTAACATTTCTACCAAGGCTACAAACACCGGCGAAGCTGAAATCACAGTGTGGTGGTGCATGAAACACATAATTACAATGTGTCATGTTTTATCTATCTGTATGAAAGCCACCAGACAGGGTAATCAATAAAATGTAAAGAAGGTTTATACTCATAAACTTGTTCACTTCTACCTGAAAATAGCTGGACTCTCTCAAAGTCATGTGTGCCATCTTTTCAAGTCCTTCACTTTACAGAGCTGCTAATCACAGATCAATAACAGATCAGCTGTTCCACTCCAAGCATGATGTCCACAAATAAAGACAAAACGAAAAGAAAGCTATCCTGCGACACCAACTTCAAAGACCAAGCAGTCCTGTGAACTTCTCAACTTCCCTTTATATCCTTTAAATCCTTTATAGGTTGTTATGACAGTTAATTCTTTATGTTTTTTGGTAAACACAGTTCTGTTATGGCCCGTCCTGCAGGAAAGACACGTGTAATCATTAAGGAGGCCTCGTCAGTGCAAATAACAATAAGAAAAAATATTAGACAGGTTGCAAGAAAGAGATGTCAGTGCAGAGAAATGAAGAGAAACTGAGGGTAGCTTGGAAGAGGAGGCAGAATCTGTGTTGAATGAAAATGCAACAGAATTAAGAAAGATGGTCCCAGAGGAAAGTGTAGATAAATTAACTAGCTCCTTTTATAATTCTGCTTTGCTTTATAGACATCTGCTAGCTTCAAGCGCCTTCAAAGTGCTCTCCTAGTTCCCTCTCTGAACAGCATACACGGATAAAAGGCCTCCTCTGCTGCAGCAGTCTCCACTTCACACCACAAACAAACCATCTGAGAACCCGTTGCTTGTATTAGTGCTGTGTAAATCAATAACCGGCTCTCTGAATCACAGGAGCCTGCTGGATGGTGTCTGCTGATGAGCATGGTTTCTACATCAGGCTTCATCTCTGCCATCATCATCTGAGCACTTCACCTGACAAAGATCCGCACAGAGGGGCTGTTTCGTTACTCTCTAACATTCACTCATTATGTTATGATACACCAACCAATGGAAACTAGGGTTGCAACTGAAAGCTGAATTGTGACAGATGAAACCTTTTTCGTACAATATGGTATTTAGACCTCTTCCAATTCTATTGCAGGGGCTTAACAGAGTTCCAAGAGAGATATCCCTCAAAAACAGCGCGAGTAGGCAAAGTAGTACTTATTGAGATTACCTGGAACTCTCAGGGTGGGGCTCAAAGTCCTGTATATGTCTGACTGGTCCAGTATTCCCATTTTATTACCACCTTTCCATCTCAGTCATCTCATATTTAATCTCCACTGTTGTTTGTAAAATTCTGTAAATATCACATAGTTAATTTTTAAGCTGTCCCATATGTAAAGTTGTTTCAGTTTGTAAACTTCACATTTATTCACAGCTAATGTAGCAAAATCTCCTCTAACAGGCTGGCTCAGGCCTAACCAACAAACACCAGTCATCCCAGTAATCACTGTTTTCAGCATCGTGTCTAGTCGTAGTCATTGTTTGGTCCTGAATATTTCCAGCTAGATTCAGATGACTTTCAGTCCAACCAGTTGAGTCCTTATATTACTTCATTTGTGTTCCACACAAACCAAAGTAATATGTGAGATGCACAACGGAAGTCTGTAATTCATGATGAAATCACAGAGAACCAACTGTGATTTCTGACTTTTAGTGGAAAATTGTTTGATTCACATTAAAAACATCTACAGATTTTTCGGGCTAAAAGTTAAATTTATAAGCTTTTAGACCAAATTCCATCCCATTTATGACTTGAAATCTATGGACCATTTAGATGTCCACCAAAAAGATCCTCAGTGGGACTTGCCATTGGCTTTGCTAGCTTTGCTAGCTTTGATGTATTGAAATCATGATAACATCCATACAGTGTAGAAAGTGAAAAGTGTACAATTTAGTGGTTATGTTAAAAAAAAAGTTTTTATTTTTTAGTTTATTTTAGTAAAAACACTGACCAAAATGTTAAGCAGCACACCTGTAATGCTTCCAAAGCTTTTGATTGGCCACTGCAGACATAAACACTCATTGGTCCCTTCAATAGGTACACCCTTTTAAATTGCTTGTCAACACAAACTGCTATTCAGCCAATCACATGCCAGCAATTCAATGCATTTAGTCATGCACACATGGTGAAAGTAACTTGCTGAAGTTTAAACTGAGCATCAGAATGAGGAAGAAAGGGGATTTAAGAGACTCTGAACATGGCATGGTTGTTGGTCTGAGTATTTCAGAAACTGCTGATCTCTTGGGATTTTCACACACAACCATCCCTAGGGTTTACAGAAAATGGTCTGAAAAAGAGAAAATATCCAGTGAGCAGCAGGTGTCTGGACCAGAATGTCTTCTGGATGTCAGAGGTCAGAGGACAATGGGCAGACTGGTTGGAAATGATAGAAAGGCAACAGGAAGTCAAATAAGCACTGGTTCCAACCAAGGTCTGCAGAACAGCATCTCTGAACACACAACACGTCCAGCCTTGAAGCAGATGGTCTACAGCAGCAGAAGACACACCGGGTGCCTCCTGTCAGCTACGAACAGGAAAATGAGGCTACAATTCACACAGACTCACCAACACTGGACAATAGAAGATGGAGAAACGTTGCTGGTCTGATGAGTCTCCATTTCAGCTCCACATTCAGATGGTAGGCTCAGAATTTGGTGGACACATCATGAAAACATGGATCCATCCTGCCTTGGATCAGTGGTTCAGGCTGCTGGTGGTGTAATGGTGTGGGGGATATTTTCTTGGCCACTTAGTACCAACTGTGTATTGTTCCTGACCACAGCATATCATCTTCTGATGCTACTTCCAGCAGGATAATGCACCATGTCACAAAGCTCAAATCATCTCCACCTGCTTTCTAAAACATGACAATGAGTTCACTGGACTTCAACGGCCTCCACAGTCACCAGATCTCAGTCCAACAGAGCAGCTCTGGGATGTGGTGGAACGGAAGATTCTCACCATGGATCTGCAGCAACTGTATGATGCTCTCATGTCAACATGGAGCAAAATATCTGAGGAATGTTTCCAACACCTTGTTGAAGCTATGACACCAAGAATTAAGGCAGTTCTGAAGGCAGAAGGGGGTCCAGTTTGATACTAGCAAGGTAAACATAATAAAGTGGCCAGTAAGTGTTTCAGTCGAAGATACCAACAAAAAAATATTTTGCCTCTCAGACCTCAGAATACTTTGGTTTTCTGTACAAATCTGTGTTTCTGAAAGCTGAGGCTGATCAGAATAGACCTGATTAAAGAACCAGATGAACAATAAAATGAACTGTATAAAGGCTGCAAGAGGGCAGAGACACCCAGTGAAACAGAGAGGTGAAGAAATGAGGCAGTCAGGAGGAAAAGCAAATTGAAAATATCTATGAAGAGCACCACGTAATTACTTTGCTGTTCCATTATTAATCATCCCTAGTCCAGATAGGACTTGCATGAGAGTTGTATACATAATTAATAATGGGGACTGGAGCATCCTTTGCTTTCGACTCGGTGGTGGATGGAAGGATGACAGAGACATAGTGATAACTGATGAACAATTATGAACCAAAATAAAACACCAAACATTGCATTTCAATAACCTTAGTGGTAGGTTCCCCCCCTTGTCATGAAATGCTAATATTCCCAGCACTGAATTTAAATCAAATATGATTATCAAACATGGAAAAGTCCACCGTGATAAATGCATCATGCAGAGCTGTTGGCCAAATAGCTCCCTGCAGCCTCATGAATAATCCAATGAAAGCTGATGAATTGAACCTAGCTTGTAAACTATCTATTCTATTGCTGGTTTAATAATGAATAGCCTTCTCTTAGTTGTGTACAGCTGCAGCTCAATAGATTATAACTGGCTGCAGAAACATAATTACTGACCTCCTGGCTGTACTAAACCAGCTGTACACTAACGCGAGCTGCAGCATTCTCTGATTTCATCATTTTTCATCAGAAGTGTATTGATACAGTATCTTTTATTTGCTCAGGCTTGCACTTTGAGAGTTCCTCACACACACATGCTGATGCTGCTTTTCCCTATCTGGTTAAATCATGATTGTATTAGCGTGGTGTCCCCTGACCTTGTGCTGTCCGAGTCATCCAGATAGAGACACAGAGAGGATTAGAGCGCAGTTAAAGGGCAGAGAAGGGTTACAGTTTACATCCATACCAGCAAAACATACTGCCTCTCAGACCAGCTTTAAAACCACTGCAGTCTACAGCCTGACACTCCTCATGTTCAGTATGATCAGGTAACAGGATGTAACCTGAAATATTCTGGAGGAGAATCTGTTTGTTTTTCGATGGATCCCCCCATGAGGAAGGTTTTTACTTGTAGCCACTAAAGGGAAGTAAAAGATTGAGTTGGGAAAACAAAACAGCCCCTTCAGCTGGAGCTTTGCAGGATCTTGAGAAAAAGAGTTGTGTATGATAAATCCTGACTGAATGTCAGCTACAGTCATAATCCTGCCAGCTGGCACCTCTTTTCAAACCGTTTTCTCCACCTCTCGAGCTTTCTGCGTGTTAGATTTCAAAGATCCTCTGTGATTGGTAAACACCCCCACCACCTCCGACACAGCTCTGTGAAGATAAAGCTGGAGGGGCTAAACTACGTACAGTATGTGCAGCTAAAGCTTTAAACTTCAGGAAACCAAGCAGATATGCTGTATGCTTGATACGGCTTCAGTTCTTAAAATCCATGATTCTCAAGCTGTGGTATGCATACCACTGGTGATACAGGCGGTTTTAGAAAATATTGATTTTTATTATATTACCCTATTATATAATTTATTTTACTGAACAGGAAGAAGTGGTGTTTGTGGGTTTTATTTTAATAAACAGTAAATTTTTCCATTCAGATTAGATTATTTTTGTGTATTTTTGGACCCAATATGACAGTTAAATAGGTTAAAGTGGAAAAACAAATGAACAGCACATGTAGATGAGGCTGCGTGGGGGAAAAAGATTCCAAACATGGATGTAGTAAACTTTTTTATGTGCTACATGAAGGCAAAATGAAAAGTATTCATACAAGGACTTCCTGAATGGTTATTCTTGAAGTTTAAATATCAGTTCTGATGATAAACTGCTTTTACAACGTTAGCTGCCACCACCCAACAAGAGAGAATACTTTCAATCGGAACTAACCTGCTTCTGTCTGAAGTGTGCCTGATGGAAAACAATAGTTCTTTTCTGCCATATTTTAATTACACTCATAAAGGTGGTATTCAAAGAGCAAGATATTTTTGAGGTACATGACGTTTGTGTTCAGCAGTGACTCCAAATTCTGCCAACAGTGTTTGAATCATCAGGGTGAAAGTGTGAAGAATACATGGAGAATTCTGCGCTGATTACTGCAATGATAGGGTAACAATCCACTTACCAACACCAAACAAGAGGCAGTAACAGAATAAGCTGTTTGGCTTTAGCAGCTCTGCTTGTCACCCCATAAATGCATGTTCTTAAAAAAAAAAAGATTATTTCTGTAGCTCCATTTAAAAGGGAAACAAACAGAGATTATTGCCAAGAAGCATTATTGTAACAGAGAAATACAACCTAATGCAAATTTCCTTACTTTATGTGCTAAGTTTAGGTTATACGCAAGATTTGCAAGAAATCTATTTCCTGGAAAAGTTGCAACTCCTGGCTGGGTTATAAGATGATCCCTTCCAACGTTCATGTTTGTCCCAACTGAGCCCAATATCTTCCCTCAAACTCATCCTTCCTTTCTCCACTACGCTAACTCAGCCCTCCATTTAGCATTTACTTGGAAAGTGTTTACACATGTTTTTTAGCAGATACTTTCAGAACATGTTGGAGGAGCTGTGGGAAGCTGTAGATTAAATCATCAGCCCTCAGACAACCATACTACTTCCAGAACCCCAGTCACTTCCCCATAAACCCATCAGGCCTTACCACTGAAGTCCTGATTGATATGCACTGATGATTTATGTGCAGTCTAAACCACAGCCTTGTCCTAACAACACATGCTTCTTTCATGCAGTGTAACTTGAGAATATGTGAAACCTTTGCTGGAGGAAGAAGCGCTGTGCGACAAAAATAAGTATCCTGGTGGAAGAGATCACTGTTCACTATCTAACAAACCATGGGGAGAAAAAAGATTTAATTATTAACTTTGGTCATTGCTCCCCACCCCAAAAGCATGAATAATTTCCTCCTTATGAAGAGCACTTTGTGCTACTTTCTGTATGAAAAGTGCTTTAAAAAAATAATTTTATTTAAAAATTAGCATGAATTTAATTTGTATGCACTTTGCTGGTTAATGGCATGGAGGGTAGAGTCCTCAGTGGTCATAATCCACCCATGTAAGTTTTCATCTTTTATGTTGGGGGGGTGACAAAGAATGATGCAAAATAATAACATTACAAAAACAAACAAACAAAAAAATAAAAAACTAAAACAAAAGAACTGTTCCTCCCTTAAAACACATCTAAACTAAAGAAACGATTCTCATATGAAAATGTTGTTAAATCATATCCTCCAGGAGTCTGTAATGATACAATCACAATTACTGGAAATTCAGCCAGTGCTCGTGGATTCTTATTAAATTTTACTCAATGTTTTTATAAAATTAAATAATTAAAATTTCAGGTGCTTTTGAAAAAAAAAAAGAAAAAAGAAAAACAAAAGATCACTGCAACTGATGCCAAAAAAATGGCATTTTAGGTTTGGAGCAACAACATCCTGGACAGGCTGCTAAATATTCTTCATTGATTATTTTCAACACTACATAATGAAACCACACTATAAATGACGTCCAGACTTGTATTTAAAGCCCTTTCAAACTTTTTGGCATGGCAGTGGCTAAGGTGGTTGAGAAGGTTGTCCAAAATATGGAAGGTTGTGGGTTGGATTCCCACTCCAGTCATCTGTTGTTGTGTCCTTGGGCAAGACACGTCACCCTCTGGGCTGTTTGGTGGTGGTCAGAGAGGCTGTAGGTGTGGACTGGCTGCCCCAGGCCATCTGTGGCTACACCATCACCAAGTATGGATGAGGAGGGAATGAATGAACTGACACAAGGTGAAGCGCTTTGGGTGCCTTGAAAAGTGCTTTAGAAATATAATCCTTTATTATTATTATTATTATTATCCTTTTAGAGAAACATTAAACATGATCTCTTAGTGACTACTCTTCAATGTTCCTGTTTTAGAGCACACTTGTACATTTATTGAATTCCTGGTATTTCATTGGGACTTAGAAAATGGATAGATGAATGGATTTATGTCCATCAGATACAACCTGTTTGTTTACCTTGTGTAACAACACTGACAGTAAATAAAACCTTGAAGAAAACCTGCAAAAACTAAACTAACTTGGATAAATTATGAATGAATAAAAAAATAAGGAAGGGGTGAAAAGGGCCTCTTTGAAGTTCCTCTGCAGGCCTGAATGTGTATCCAGCAGGCAGTAACGCTGAGTTGCAGGATTTCTTTGAGAGGGTATTTGACCCTCGGGGAGTATGACTTGGTATCTGGGTTGATAAGGCTGCGCTTTAGCCTGCAGCTAACAAAGCGAGCGCTTCTGCAGCGAGCGGGTGGGGAAAGATAACTGGGATGTGGGTGGGTACTGGCTGCCATATATGAGTACGGAGGAATAAAATGTTTACATTCCCCCCACATCCAGCACAGTTCATATTGTGTATGAATAATAAAGACAGGAAATGGAAGGAAGGGCTTTTAGGAAATATAATAAACCAGCAGGGAGGAGTTTAAAAAGTTCACAGTTGGGAGTTTATGTTAATATAACAGCAATACTTAAACAGGTGGGTTTTAGACTGACTTCTAAAACCCACAGTGTTACATAAAGTCAATTAAACATGTTCACAATCAATCTCCATCTTTGCTTAAAACACACACACGGTACACCTCATCCTCCACCCCCACCCCTCTCTTTTCACGTGGAGCTAATTAAGTAACAGTGCCGCTGTTAATTAATTACTAGCCCGCGCTAAAGGCCCCCCACTCATTCAGGCAAATTAACGACATCCTCATTATTGCTGCTGTCTAAGGAGCACCCTGGGTTTGTGTGTGTGTGTGTGTGTGTGTTTGTGTGTGTGCTGTAGGTGTGATAAGTATAAGAACAGGCAGAAAGCTGGAAAAATGTTGAAATGTTTGGGAGCTTTTTATATTCTTCTGTCTGAAAGAGTGGAAATACTTCTCATCAACAACACCAACCCGCCTCCCATCAGACCCTCCAACCAGCCATCTGTGACCAAAAATAAAGATCTACAACAAAGCACAAAGGGACCTCCCGTGTGGTTGGCCTGGTGGTTGTGGTGAGGAGAGAGTTTTGTTTTTTCTTTTTTCCATGTGTACAGCCAGTAAAGTTTGAAAGTGCCAAATGGGGCGAACTGAAGCAGAGCACAATAAACCCACCCATTTACCCACGCAGATGGTGTGGATGCTGCCCCTGTACAGCCAATACCAAACCATCTACGCATCACAGATGTATGAAACAAGAAGGGACAGATGTAATATTCAGGTGAATGTCAGCTCAGTTTGACAGACTTGTCAGTCTCCTTCACTGCTGAATGTCAGATTATTTAGCCTCTGTCTAAATTTAGCAAAATAACTGTGCTATCCTCATGTGGCAGAAATCCATCCCTTCAAACATTTTAACAAGTCACAATGAAATGAGCCATGTTGCTAAAGGGCTGAGCCCACAGTTTTTTAAACAGATCTCCAAATTATCACAACTGAGAATATGAATAGATTCCTCCGTCTTGGGGATACATAAAGATGACAGAACCTTTAGACAAATCAGACATTATCCTTCAACCATTTTCACAGATTAGCTAAACTGGAGTGCAAATGGTAATCAAAAGGCAAAGGGTAACCCATACACTACTCTCAAAAAGTTAAGGAAATACAACTTATGTTATACTTATTTATCATGAATGCAGGAGATTTAGGTAGAATCGTGCAATAGTAATTCATTAACCAAAAAAAAAGCTAATAATAGTGGTGAGTATGTGTCTACCACCACCACCATCTACCACCACTATAGCAGTTTCTCAGCCATATTATGGCTTCACATTTATCCAGTATCGTTTGTAAGTTTAATTAACTATAGTGTGAGATCTTATCTTTTTTGTGTCAGAAAGTGTATTCATCAAATATGATACAGCAGGTGCTAAAGGGTTAAGTTCACCTGTAAATGTGACTGAGCATTTTAGGTTCATTCTGACATCACACAAAAAGTCAAACTTCTCTAACTTTCTGTGAATAATTTATCTACAATAATAACTTAATCATCTAATCAAAGGTGTTAAAATCAACAAACGTCAGCTGTCAGACAGGTGAAGTTCTAGATCACAGTATGAAAACAACCATGCTCCAGATGAAGGTGAGCTCATAGTGGTCATCAGCAGTAGACACAGATAAATGTGCGTCCACCTTCATCAAATATGTGTGGTTGTTTGTAGAGGGTGAACAGCGATTTTGCATGTTTGTATGCCGAACTTTTCACCCAAAACAAGCGAAAAGTGATTTTAAGACAATTTAATTGCTTCAAAGCCACAAAGTACAGATAAACAAGTATGTACCAGTCAATCAGCTGCACATTAGTTTTGTAAATCTTAGCAAGAGGATGAATAAAAAACTACTAAAAACATATTATAGTCTGTTCAACGCTTAATAGGAATCAGACCGAACGAGAGCTTTTTGTCGGGGGGGTGAATCACAGGGGATGACGGCACATTTAGAAGCCACCATCTTAATGTTAAGAACTGTAAGTCTGAAAGGAGCTTAACATGAGGAAATGCATCGTACCATCCATTTTTAGCCTTTAAAACTGCAACATTTTATGCAGTGGCTCAAATATGATGGACATCTATTTAGATGTTTCACCAGCAACCTGAAAAGATAAACATTTTAAAGCCATGAAGTGAATCTGTTTCTATGAGTTTAACACATTCAGGTCTAAGAAAGCAAGTTTAATAAGCCAACATGCTGAGCTGTTACAGTATCTCTACGCTCATATTTCACCCTTGTAAATGATACATGCAGCTATTAATATTCATTTGCTTTGTTTTTCTAAGTGTGCAGATTAATGCTAACATGACTGATCACCCGTCATATGCACACACTCCTCTGTAGTAGCTCTAACAAGCATGATGTCCTTGTCACCCAGCGTCTTTCCTTTCATCTTTCATTGTTGCTTATTTGCCTTAATCGCGCAGTTTTCCCAAGTGTTAGAATATCAGAGTTGTTTTCTGGTCTCTCTTAGTCGGGGTGGTAAATCAAACAGTGGCATCCCTAAAGGTCTGGCTTCAGCATGCACGCCAACCTCATGCCATCTATTCTTGTTCCTTTCAGGTGTGTTAAAACAGCCTGACGATGATTTTGAAATCAAATATGCCATTTTTCACTTGTAGTTTTCCTTCTCTCCCTGAGGTTTGATGTATGACTGCGGCAGGCTCATTTCTCAGGGTCAATGCCTGCAAGCAGAACCCCTCCCAGTCTTTATCATTGAGATTCATTACAGCAGGAAGCAGAGTGGTCTAAGCATCCAGCTATCTGTCAGGCGAAACAACGACATCACTGAGATCATTACTCTTTTTATATGAATTGTACTTGTGACCCACATCAGCTCATCCAAACACTAAATACAACCTGATTAGATTTGTCTGCACTGAGATTCAGTTAAACAAGCATCAGCAGATTAACCCGAGTAACACCTTTACAATGGTTATGGCAAATAAACGTCAGCTTGCTGCAGTCATGTGAACACAAACAGTGTGAGCTCTGAGCCATGAAAGAGGAGAAGGTGTCTGGAAACAGCTGCCCTTTCCACCTGTGACTTTACCAACTCTCTTATTCTATTTCTATTGACTGATGAGTCTCATTCATACTCATGAGTGGGTCCATTTATACCTTATTCATGTTTGACTGATTACATTATATACTGGCAGAGAAAAGGATGACAGAGAAGAGGAATAAAAATGATGGAAATATAAGAGACAGCCTAAAGCTCAATAAATGTCATGTGGCTGTCAAAGGTAGAGCTGTGCTGAGATGATTTTAGGGTTTTATTTAGGCCCCAGGGTGCTTTTGTGTGGCAGTAGAGTGGCTAACTGAATAACAACAAAGGAAACAGGTTTTTACAGGGAACAATGTTTTTCTGTGCGGAGAATTACGCTGTTTTTTATGTTTTTATTGCTTATAACAGTTTTATGGACCCTGCTGAACTGACAAGTTGAGCTTGCTTCTACGCACGCAGTTACACTTAAATGGATGCGTGCATTTCACTAGCATTAGCAGAGCGTGTGTGTTTGAGATTATACGACAGCGGTAAATTGTGCTGCTTAACTCGCCCGCGGGGGAAGCACGGTCCAGACTTCGAGGAGGTCGGTCAATGATTACAGCCTGAGTTGCACAGAGAGGTGCTTTACTGCTCGTACAGCACAGCTTGCAGTGAATTCTCCCCTTCAGTGAGAAATTTAAAACATGCATGAATTCTCCCAAGGCGGGATGGTGCAGACAGGGGCCTCTGGGATTATGACACCAAAAGGCAAGGTGCCTCTTGTTGCTGATAGCAATAACTTATTATACTGATCCAAATTATCTACATCTACAATATAATGAGAAGAGGGGGGTAAGGAAGAGGTACTAAAGGAGAGGGAGAGAATAAAATGCTCCATTAGAGGTCTGGCTTAGAATAAAGCTGTAAATAAACATGGCGGGGTAAAAACTAGGCTCCTCAGATAACCCATGATACTAAATTAAGACATAAAGATGAAGGGAAGAGGGGTAAAGCAGGCAAGCAGGGCAGTCTATATATGAAGTTACAAGAGGGCTTCAGAGTTTTACAGAGCTTTTTAGTTGGAGACTTCCTCAGTAACATCCTGGCGGGTGCTACATTAGTGTCTGCTCTTGTTTTAAGGAACCATTAAAACAAGAGAGTAAGTTAACTCAGCAGGATTGTAACCATCATTCAGTTAAAGGTCCTACAGCTCACACTGTAAAGAGCAGGTTAAACAGAGTCAGAGTGATTATCTTGAAAGCATTAATTGTTATGATGAATGTGTGGAAGGTTTGAAGATCATGTTTTCTATCCCATCATGAGTGTTAACATGACTCTGTATAGTGTCACAAGCACAGAAAACACATGAGCCAGTTCAGTGCTGCACATGACATGAGCTTACATCCATGCACATTGAAAAGAAAGACACACAGAACGTAAATCAAATCAAGCCGTAATGAAAATGAAAGGGTGTTTTAGGAGGAACTTATTATTGCTGAATAAGATAAGGGTTTGGGGAATGAGCACAACATATTTGGATAAAAGTTGATATTCAGTGCTCTATATGCACATTGATCATTTACATTGCTACAGAATTATTATAAATAATATTTACTAGTTTGTCTGAAGCCATAGTCTATATTTCACATGATCTACATCTTTTCAGTTTGTTCATTCGTTCAGCTGATGGTGGGAATTCATACATTCACTAGAACAATTGCACAGTTCATAAAGCGTAGTACAAGATCACAAAGAAGCAGAAAGAAGCAGAAGTGTGCAGCAATGTTTTTATTTTACTACACGACCAATTATGTCAGCAGCTCTCCAACTAGCATCTTTATCCTACTAGATAAGAACACCTTTAACATCACAGCTTACTTTGCACTTCAGAAGTCACCTTCTAGTGAGCTGCTTATTTGTTAAATGCTCTGTCACTATCTGATGTTAGTCCTTGCCTGACATGATGAACAAGCATTGTGGGGTCACATAGATCTATAAGATATAGATACTGGCTAAGTAATGTTATTGAATTAATTTACAAGCAGCATTTCGAATCTGAAGATGAAAATAAAAGATTTAAGATAAATATTTTGTTTTAAATATTTTTTTAATAAAATGTGCTGGGGAGCAGCGATGTGAGCAGGTCCCAATTAGCATTTTTAATGGAAAGAGGTATAGAGTCAAATCCTAAGCAATTTTAGGGCAGCAGAGGGATTTTGGGTTGTTTGTTTGTTTGTTTGTTTTCTTGTGGCAAAAATGAGAAAATGTTACACAATGAGAAACACAGATGAGTTTTTAGGGGATGAAAAACTGATGACTGAAGTAGGAATTATTCTGCATTATTTCAAAACCAGAGTTAAAATAAACAATGTTGAGGAATCCAATTAAGCACCACTTCCTGTCGCCTCACATGAGCAAGCACTGATACATCAGCTGATCAGACACTACACTGAAATTAAAGAGCTGTTGGATACTTTAACATGCAGCGTATGGATATAAAACTGCTTCCCACAAACCACACTGTCCTCCTGGGCTGCTCAGAGCTAGTAGCGTCCATGTAAATACACAAAGATACAGCTCTGGGAATGTTGGATACGCCTTGCCGATACTAATGCTGACATAGCTGAGAATAAATTTGCAAAAAGAAGGACTCACATGCAGTGGTAATGCACTCTAATTAGAGGACATGTGATAGTTCACAGAACAAATGTCATAATAAAGACTCAAAAATGTAAAATTATTGCATTTTCTGGTCTGGCCAAACACTATATGCCTAATTTTGCCTTTTAAATCCCTACGTTGCACTGTTGCAAATTGTAGAATGACTATAGTTAGCATTACATGAAAACAACGGGCAAAGTAAAGAATTAGCAATCTCGACATCAAACAGCTGCATTTCGGTTGGGTGAACAAACGTATCTACACCATGTTTTCTACTTCCAGCAGAATAATGCACCATGTCACAAAGCTCAAATCATCTCTACATGACAGTGAGTTCACTGGACTCCAATGGCCTCCACAGGATTTATTTAAAATATTAATACCTTTTGAGTTTCAGAAAGTTTAAATTTACATCAAATCAAAATATACTCCAAACTCATGCTTAGTATTTCCTTTGAAGTAGTATAGTACACCTCACCACACTTTAACTGCTAATATTCATATGGAAAGCTAAACACGCCATGCTCACAAAAAGAAAAAGGATAATTTTAATGTGAATAAATTAATAAATACTTAATAATGCATGAGGAACAGGACTGTCCTAAAATCACAATGCTGATCTGCATGTTACAGATACTTCAACTCATCAGAGTTAGAACATGCGATCATGTGGGTATATATCATGCTGATTTATCGGATTATGTGCACTAAGTCCACAGCTTCACATGGTACCTATGCTGTAAAGGACCCACTCTCCCACAGAGGATCTGATTTCTGCCTGCAAATCCTTTGCTGCCCATCCCAGCATAGGATGTTTTTGACCATCTGACCCATCTAAAGATGGCAGAGTCAAATACCTACATTTTACATAAGTTTGGATTATATCTATAAACTAATATCTCACAGTTTCTGTTTCAACAGAGGGATCTTCTTGAAACTATTACAGGTGACAGTTGGCAAGAAGGGGGGCAGCTGCTGGAGTCACATCAGTGATCCGAGGATTTGCTTTAACCTATAGATAATAACCTATGGATGCACAGTGTGTAAGTGTTGGATGGGTGGTGTGACCTATGGATGGGCATCTATGGATAGACGGTATAACCTACTAATATGCATCTAAAGCAAAAACAATTTAAAATTGTTGAATGAACATGCTGTTTTAACATTTTGGTCCTTACTTAAGGACTTTATTCACACTAAAACATAAAAGGGATGTGTTTAAGAGGACATTATTAGATAAACACAAGCCCTATTGCCCGAGACATACGATCATGAACCCTCTTTTGTGTTGCACTGATAATAGACACCATAACTCCGTCCCTCCCTGAGTCCAAACATAATAGGCAAACGTCCCAAAGATACAGAAGAAGACAGATTGAGGATCACACATATTCTTGCTCTGGGCAGACTGCACAGAGAAAAGACTACTGGGAGGAAAGATGCTGATCAAAGCCAAGAAGCCCAGAGCAGGAAACGAGCTCGCTGGCGCAAAAGACGATTGTCTGTGTTTTGGAAATGACTTGGTAGTAAATGAAGCTTTTCTTGTCTCTGAGAGTGGGCGATTTTCAGCACTAAATGCCTACCAGCTGCCAGTTTGAACCAACCAGACATAATTTAGTTATACTGTATTATAATAATAAACAAAAGTATAGATAAAACAAGGCATTTCAATGTTATAACAAACAAAATGGTTATGGTTGGCTAAATATTGTCATGATATTGGGCTTAACTAAGTAAATCATTATGTTTTCAACAATACAGCCTTATTTTAAAGTAAACAACCTCTTTAAGGATATCCTGTGTACATGAATTTACTTCCACCAATGTGAAGGTTATGTATTTGGTGGCATTTGTCTGTCTCTTAGAAAAAACACTGAAAAAAGTTATGGACATATTGGAATAAATTTTCAGGAAATCTCAGAAATTGAAAAAGGAAGAAGTGATTAGATTTTGGGGGTGATCCGGACCACCACCTGGATCCAAGAATGCTTTGAAGGATTAGGATAATTTTGACATTAGAGCTTCTAAATCAAAAATAATGCCCACAATCGTTGGCAAAAGAAAAAAAAAATGACAGTGGCTTGACGGAGGTCTGTGCTCTCTGAGTGCTTCTGGTTTTAAAAACTTTACCTTTATAAAAATGTCTAGTGTTTTATCATTTATAAAGCAAAATGCTAAAGCTGTTAAGAACATTAATGCTGTCTGAGTTGTTCTCTATTGAACTAAATTTTTGGGACTGCTGTAAAGACTAAACAAGAAAAAAAAATCTGCTGATAAACATTTAAATAATTTCCTTATATAATAAATATTATAAGATAAAGGAACAATCAAGGAAAGCATCACAAAGACCATCAAATTTCATTAATGGTCATGAATGACTGAGTCTGTAATTTCCATTTTAAAAATAAAGTGTATTCTGTCTCTGAAGACTGCCCCCTTACTGTGTAATAATGGAGTAATCACAGTTAGCTATCCATGGCTTTGAGACTTGATACAGTCAGACAGAGTAAGCTGGCAGCTTCCCGCACCCAGGATGTGCTGTTCCTTCAGGCTCTGTAAGACTGGAGCGCTGCCACCTGCCAAGGCTTCCCCTGGAGAGTGGCTGTTTTTTAGCAACAAGGACGACGTTGGCAGCTTGCACGTTGATGAACACCAAAGTATTGTGTTTTTGTGCAGGTTGTAGCACTGTACTGTTTGAGAAAAGTGCCAAAGACACAATCACAATCAGAACACTTGATTATGCTCATCAGTACTGTAGATTAAGCCATTTTATTGTACATGGCGTTGTGTGATAAATAGAACAGAGAGAAAGTGCTCTGGCTGGCTGCCCTGATGCAGCAAAACAAGAACTCCAGACAGGAAGAAGAGAAGACGAGTCCTCACCAGTCTCAGCAGGGTTTGGCAGAAACCTATGGATGGCCTGAAGGGGTTGTAGCTAATGAATCAAGTCAGTGATTTCATGAGATGTTTGTCATACTTAAACTAATATCAACATATTTTAGTACAACTGTAGCACCAAGATTCCACCAGCCGACTCCAAGACACCTGTGTGTCAAACCAAAGCTAAGTGTCTGAAAGATTCACAAGAGAAATTCTCCACTCGTCTATTAAGATACAAGGTATAGGGGGAAGGAATAGTAGGGACAGAGAACTGCCAAAGACTGAGAATTATATGGAACTGTTCAGATAAACGTGGCCTGGAGATGCTCCCTGGCTTCATCCAAAGTGACAAAAGCATATTAAAAACCAGAATATTACTGTTACTGCTGAGGGGCAAGTG
Source organism: Melanotaenia boesemani (assembly GCF_017639745.1). Lineage (NCBI taxonomy): Eukaryota > Metazoa > Chordata > Actinopteri > Atheriniformes > Melanotaeniidae > Melanotaenia > Melanotaenia boesemani. The sequence goes on along the minus strand of NC_055686.1, from coordinate 34,327,019 downwards.
GGTAAAATAAATTATGTGAATTATTAAGGATTTTATAGGAAAAGCTGGAAAATCCATTAAAAATTTTTGGCTGCTTTTGCATTATTTTCCCATAATTCAGGGCATTTACCTATGGCCATGAGCCATGGACGACAACAGCGATGATGGTGGTGGGTGGGGGTAGAAGGTACTGGGATCTCCTCTTAGCCACTGTTCATCCGTACATGGAGCTGCATAAACTCCAAAGATAACATCTCATTATGGGTTTAACTTCCACCACACTTTTAATAACTTCTTCCTGTTCTGACATGCTGGAGTTTTTCAGGAATAAAGAACACATAAAACATCCAAGGACTAAGGAGCACTTGAATTAAATAGATCTTTCTCTTTAGATCGAAGTGCAGCATAAATAGCCTTGCATGAAGACCATGTAATATTTGTCATTCGAACCAAAGGATCAGATACAAAGTTTAAAGAAACCTTCAACAAAAAAGGACAAAAACAGACTACAAACTCCAAGAGCAGAAAAAAAATTATGATTTCTGCAGCAACAAAAAACACCGACACATGAAAGAAATATCTATTTTGTCAAGGTAAACTGACTGTGATCATCTTTTATCCGCATGTGATGTATGTGCGGACATGCAGACATGACTTATGAAAGGTATGTGACCTCAACTGCAAGTGAAGAGATTAGACACCATGGCAATGACTTTTGCATTGTAAAAAGAATGTATTTTTAGCATTTTTAAATCCTACCCAGGTGATGTTAAAGCCTAAAGGAAACCAGGAAATTTTATATTTTAACATTATGTTATGTTTACATGTAACGATATCACAGTAAGTCTACCAGAGTAATGACTTTGTGTAAAGTCAACCAATTGACAATTTATTATTTTTTTTTTAAGTAAAATTACTTGTTAGATTTATATAAATGGCAGGTATAACGACTTTGGTTGGAGGACTTGTCAGTACCTACAAGAAAATTGTTGCTAGATTTTAAATGATCAAATCTATCATAGGAGACTGAAGAAAGAGAAGTATTAAAATTCACTAAAATCTTTTAGGAACGTCCTTTTGATCTGTTTAGGATCGCTGCTTTTATTAGCATCTTTGTACTATGATCTTCTGTATTGCCCTCGCTTACCATTTGGTTTTGGTTTACCTAAACTGTTTCACCTTTGGACTTAATGTTGTTTAAATTAAATGCCAGATTTATTAAGATGGGGAAATTAGCGTTAAAAAAAAACAGAGATGATGGCCTGTTCTCAGGGTGATCTAGTAATTAATAAGTTGAAGTATGAAAACATGAAACCTTGGAATAAAGAACTATTCCAAATAATTATCTGTTTAACAGAAACATCTACCTGCCAAGAGGAGATGTATGTACGTGACTGAGCACAGAGTCTTTCAAATCAGTCCTTCAGCTCGCGTAACAGGAAAGTGGTCTTTTAACAATCTAAATTCATTGTGATTAAATATAATTATCAATAGTAAGAGAGAAAAGTCTCAAACCTGAAGATAACCTGTGGCCCTCAGCGATTTCCTGTGCAGAATTAACTGTCCTGATCTGAAGATAAGAGGTCCGGAGTTGAACGTAATGACATCCAGTTGCTCTTCACAGCATCTCTAAACAAGGAAGCAGGTAGCACTGCTGCAAAAATGTCATTTCAACTTGAATTCAATCTTTAAAAGAGCAGCTTGTTTTATACAAACTTGCAAGTCGGAGCGATATAATTTCACGCTTCAAGCGAACGAACTGAGACACTATTCTCTACGAGGATCACAATGTCGCCTAATTTAACTAAATGTTTCCAACCAGTTGCACTGATACAAAGACACGCTGTCTCTCTGACTGAACCTAATTATTTTTTTAGATGTACCTGTTTTGTCACAGACTATAACCTCATTTCTTTTATCAAGCACAAGCATGCAGGCCTGAATTAAAGCTAGAGATGGGTACGGGGAACTGGATCAAAGGCTAAAGCGTTATTCTTTGCACATCTTCAAGTTTCTTAAAAACTAACAGAAAACATACCTCTGCTGGCATGTTTGAATGAGGAAAGACATGCATTTTCCCAGGAATGACAAAGAAGACTGGACATAGCATGTGGCATGATTAAAGTTTAAAGAAACTTGATTTTTTTTTTTTCTTTTTTTTTTTTTGTCTTGCTTTAGATCATCAACAGTGCTGCACCTCATTCCATCTCTTCTAACAAATGCCTTTTTAACCTCTGGGGAACCCTTATCCTTCTCCAACTTCTCTATAAATTAATTATCCCATGTTAATTACAGCGCATACACCTGAGCTTCCTGGGCTGCCAGGGCAGGGGCTTAATCAAACACCCATGACAGTCATTAGCTTCATTATGAAGTCGCCACAAGCCAAATGCCAATATGGAGTTCACTGGAGCCGTCAGCATTCAGGGGACCAAAAGCTTCACAACACTTCTATACAAATCCCTCATGAAAGAATTGGTGAGAGGACACGTATTCAGGGACATTGTACATCTTTATCCCTAAACGCCTTCTATTAGAAGCCAGATTTTCATCCTCAACCCTTATGCCTTCCTCGATGATTTTTGTACATTTTTCTCAACCTTCTGATCTTATTTGGTGATCATTTAGGCTGATTTTAAAAATTAGAAATGATTTGACATGTCAAAGATTATAATCACCCCCAATCACCTATTTATATTTAAAAAATGTGTTTTTAGGGGGTTAAAATTCAGAAAATGATTGAAATTGTTTAAGTGATTTATAAGCACAAAAAATATTGTTTTATATTTTATAGCATTTTGTGTGAATGAACATTTTTGTACAAGAAGGTTGTAAATTTGAGGAAAACACAATGATTAGATAATAATCCTGAATACCTACATAACTGTATGGTAAAGCTTTTATGTTTTTAGCTATAAGGGGCAAACGACTCCTCATTGTCTAAGCTCTTATATTATTTCTTATATTGTTATTTTATATTCTGCTGTTTTGTACGATATGCTTTTGGTGTTGGAACAAGTTCTTCCAATACTAATGCTGCACATGTTCAAACTCTGAACATCAGCAGGACTGCTTCTTTTAAAAAAGGTGCACTTCTCATGTCAGATATTTTCCATCTTCTTTCATTTTCCTCTCCTGCTTTCTCTCTTCCTTCTCAATTTCTTCAATTGTCACAGTTGACTGCTACTCACATTCCAGTTTTCCCCTGCAGGCGAGCATGCTGAACATCTAAACAATTTCTCCATTTACATGCATGAGGGGACACAAAATCATTCACATTCACTTAAATAGTTTGACGCCAGCCAACACACAGCAAGGACATGGCCCGGAGCAAATGTCTCCTGGTTGAATAGCGAGCCTCTGTCCACAACAACGTCTAATCAGTGTCAGCATCAACTGAGAGGAACTCAAACGCTTCCAAGTAAATAGAAATTGTTCTTTTCTTATTCTTTTTGCTGCTGGACACTGCAGCGTGACAGGGAAGAATAAAAAGATGACTCTCTGTGCATTGCCTCGGATTATAGTTTCAATGATGATACCTTATATAAGGAACAAAGGCATTCCTTGTGTTTTTATGGTTTCTGCTTGAATGAAAAATCATAGGAGAGGAGTGATGACACTCCTGAGAGTTGTAGGTTGAAAGAAGTACCCAGAAGATAAAAGATGCATGAAAAGTTCCACCCACATCAGCATTACGCACTGGCGATATATTTTGAAACTAGAAATAGGTTCTGTGAACTGCTTTCACCGCTTCAGATGTCTTTCTTTATGTAACAGGTGCTAGGAGCAGTATGTCTGCAATTTCTGATGAAATCTGAACCCACTGAAGATCTTCTGCAACAATAACTCATGTCAATCCACCCTTTTCTGAGGCACTTCTCCGGTGCTATCATCACAGCTCAGCTCAGGCATAATTACAAATGGTCTAAAGGTCATCCGTACTAATTACAGGTGCTACTGGACAGGTAGGCTTTTAAAGGCAGACTCATTAGAGCTTTTACAAAGAGCCATTGTCTACTGGATGCTTCTCACAGGGGATTTAAAACATCTTGTTTGGGGTGGTGGCAGCTGCCTACACCTCTTCTTTCCTCAACTAATCCCCCTGTCACCTTAAACAATACTACATGGACCGGGGCAGGAACTGGTGTGCATGAACCTCTGAACTGGAAGAAGCAGACAACAGATATGATAAGTAAGACAAGGTCTACATAGGGAATAGAGTTCTAGTCTGAGTCAGCATTAGCCAGTGGACATCCTCCAATTTTGTTTGGTTTTGTTTTTTCTCTGTTAAAATATTTGAAAAAGTAAAGGGTTACTGTGATAAGTTACTGGTCTTTAGTACTAAATACCAATTGTATTTGCAGGAAGAAATGTATTCATAAAACAGATTGACCTGTTGTTGCAAAGAGATCAGTATCCTGCCAGATTCTGTATTTCTCAAACTTTTATTACAGGAAAGAAAAAAAAGGGGGCTGAAGAAAAAATATTGTGGAGTTTTACGGTTCTACAAATACATGCACTACTAACCTGCAGTAATACGATTCACAGCTGTCAGATTTTATTTGACTTGGTCTAAATACTGTGTGAGGACCAGCTATAGGGATACAAACTCTGGTACTGTGCAAAAGCCTTCAGCTGCCCCTCGTTTCCTTTTTCAAACAGCCAGATTCTCTCATAATCATATTGAATTCGTCTCAGGCAAAAGTTCCCCAAACTTACTATATATTACACATACATAGTGTACAAGTATATACACACTATATATTACACATACATAGTGTACAAGTATATACACACTATATATTACACATACATAGTGTACAATATATACCCACTATATATTACACATACATAGTGTACAAGTATATACACACTATATATTACACACACATAGTGTACAAGTATATACACACTATATATTACACATACATAGTGTACAAGTATATACACACTATATATTACACATACATAGTGTACAAGTATATACACACTATATATTACACATACATAGTGTACAAGTATATACCCACTATATATTACACATACATAGTGTACAAGTATATACCCACTATATATTACACATACATAGTGTACAAGTATATACACACTATATATTACACATACATAGTGTACAAGTATATACACACTATATATTACACATACATAGTGTACAAGTATATACCCACTATATATTACACATACATAGTGTACAAGTATATACACACTATATATTACACATACATAGTGTACAAGTATATACACACTATATATTACACACACATAGTGTACAAGTATATACCCACTATATATTACACATACATAGTGTACAAGTATATACACACCATATATCACATATACATAGTGTACAAGTATATACACACTATATATTACACATACATAGTATACAAGTATATACCCACTATATATTACACACACATAGTGTACAAGTATATACCCACTATATATTACACATATATAGTGTACATGTATACACACACACACTGGCTGTATTTACTAGTGACTAAGAGAGATCAAACTGCTTCTGCTTTCACAGCCTATTAATTCAGTGACCGTCTGCACATTAGTCACATTCCTGGTCTGTCAACCTTTTATCAAATTAATACAAAATCAGTGACTAGATGATTGTTGTCATAGTAAACCAATATGTTATGTCACTATTTATTTATTTATTCAAATATCCAAATATTGAATGTTCCCATTCCATAAAGAACAGTAAATGTAAATATTTTATGATGGATAAAACAAGTATTTATAGAATAAAAAAGCATATGCTCATTACATTCTATTAAATAAAACAATCTGATCTCTTCTATTTCATTCCCATTCAATGCTGTACAGTGGCTATCCACCACAGTCAGTAAATGTCACACACTATGTTCTGTTTCCAAGGCATTGTGAAAGAGCCGTCTCCACCAAAAGGTCAAGACTGATCCTTTCACCATCCTCTCTTTCTCACAAAATTGCCCACCAACTACAGCTGCCTTTTACCAGGGTCCAGGCCCTGACTCACTCAAGCACTAAGGGCTGCAGATGGCTCGGATCTGTATCACGTCACCAGCCAAAAGGCTTGCGACTTTATTGTGGACAATCATCTGTGTTCTTTTCTTTACGCTGAAAGTAGAAAGGTAAAAAAACTGAGTCAAAAGGACAGGGAGAAAAATGTTACAAACAAATGTGAAACTTCTGGATGATTTTCTTTAAACGACCACTCTGCTAAAAGTCAGGGTTTCAACCTTGCTAGCATGCCCCTAAAACATATCCTGAGCAAAGCCCACTATCAATGCTGTGGCAGTGGATTAAATCTGCAGAGCACTGCCTGCAGTCTCAGAAGGATGAGTTCAGACAACCTGTGTGTTCCAGCTAAAATATTTGAAGAACCATTTCAATTAATTTGCCAGCTGTGTCGTTATGCATGCACTTTCAGGAACCAATGAAATGGTAAGCTAGTGAAAGCTGGTGGTGCTGGTGGTGCTGTAATGTGTTGAGCATTTCAGACCAACATTTTGTTTACTAGTCTCATGATTGAATACAAGCAACTAGAAGCACTAAACTAAGCATAGCATGAACTGGTGTTTTTGGTACATATGCTGGTCAACAATAACTAATTTTACTCATGTGGGAATCCACATAATCTCAAATAAATATTTCAAACAAAAAAGTAACTTTTGAGAGCCACAATGGGCCAGGCAGTTGGATAATCAAGCGAACTACTAGCTTGACAGTCAAACTGATGGATATTGAACACATTTAAGTAAAACCTCATATAAGTCCAGCAGGCTGAAACGGCAGAAATGATTAAATGTACATGTGCATGTCCAAAGGTTCATAGCTTAGCTGCATTTCCATTAACCCTAAATATCACAAGAAATAACAGGTAATGGAAACCTACATTTTGAAAAACCTCTCAGATAACGTAAAAAAAGTTTTTTCACTCTCATGTGATGGTTTTTCAGACGTGTCGATATAGAATTGTATTGCAAAAGTGCAAGAAAAACACGTAACCAGACAGTAGGTGGTCACGTGACCAGTTCGTTTCAAGTAAAGATGGCGCAGCAATTATGGATGGAGGAGGAGATGGAAATCTTTTTACAAATAATTAAAGAAAAAAATATAACTTTCATCCTTGATAGCAAACAGCAGTGAAATGCAGGGTTTTACAAGGAATTTGAAATCTACATCCTCCTCATAGTGGAGTTTCTTGGGACGAGATTTTACGAGAATTACAGCTTACGCACTAAACACCATTCAGTGGAAACAACTGAAAATCACAAGTGCACTTTGTTAAAATTTTAGAAATGTTGCTTTTATTGTGCAAAAATACTGTAATAGAAACGCAGCTCAGGACTTCTCCCTGTACATTGGTACCCTGTCATTAACAGTAATTTTAGTCATTTTTTTCCTTGGTCCTTTTAACTTGTTTTTACCCTCTGTGATGTGTGTGTGTTTGATGGGAAGGGGTGGGGGGTGGGCTTGCTGCTATTGGGTTGGGGTTCTGGGGGATTTTACATTCTGTAAAGCACCTTGAGTTGCTATTTTTATGTATGAAAGGTGCTATATAAATAAAGTTTGATTTGATTTGATTTGATTTGTAGATAATAAATAAACCTGGAAGGGAAACTGCTGAAATTAGGCTTCCCCGTAGCCGCAGTGAAGTTTCGTTAGATAGAAAAGAAATGTACTTTCTACACCGAACACTAAGGGACATGGGGCATAAATCAGGCAGTGAAATCCAGTATTGTGGCTAAACATCTGGCAGGTTTACCATCTCCATCGACTGAATGAAGCAGTGATACTCTGCTATTTAAAGGTAAAAGCGTTTGGGGGCTTTATGTTGTTTATTAACAGCAAAAATTTGGACATTTTAAGGAGTTTGTGGAGGGGGTCATGTTTGGTGGAATGGGATGTCAAACCCACAGCGCATGGGCCGCAGTACTATATTTTTCAGTAAAGGATATGAAGAATTTTTGTTTTTTTCTGTTGGTTTTTTTTTTTTTATCTTTTTTGTGCATTTTTGTTTTTCATGACTCAATCTGCACACCTGGAAGGAGTTAGGACAGGGTTATGGTTAGATTAGATTCCCATGCACAAACACATGCTGTGACACTGTGACTCAGAAAACCCTGAGCTGACATCACACAAACCTCCACAGCTGCTCTCATGAGTTTCCTTTGTCTGTCTGTAAATATCCTTTTCAGTTTAGAACAAAGCAACCTGACAATGAAATGTTTAATAAGTCTGCAGAAGACTGCAGGGAAAATTAACAAAAACAGCACCAGTTTTGCAAAAACCAATCAAGTTACAACTTTTCAAAGCCTCACCTGGGAGATCTGCTCAGTACTCCAGTCACTCCTTCATCATTATCCTTTTAATATCACATCCTCCTAAAAAGGGAACAGTTTCAAAACAGTCCATATACAACACTTTAGCTTTCCTGTGTTTGGATTTGCAGCCCGTCAGGGTGAATCTGACCCCTGTGAACAAGTTCACAAAGAGGACTCAGTCTACTCGAGAATGCACAGCCATTTAAGGGTCAACACACAAAGCTCTGCACAATAGCGCTTGCTGTGAAAAGGCCATGGCTGGAAAGTAGAACTGGAAAGTGGACCAGCACTAGCAGGCTGAAAGGGTTCACATGGAAGGGACAAACAGAGCAAAGGAAGCCAGAATAGATGAGGGTCGCAGGGTACGAGCACAATTCAATTAAATGACTTCCTCACTACTTAGTGTGGTATTCAGAGTGACCTGGAAGAGGTCTACAATCATGGTATCCACAAATAGCCCATAGCATATCATACAGTTTATTTTTATAGTTTATCTTTGTTCATGTGACATGAAGATCTGCAAAACTCTCCCTTCAAAGTTTTACATTCTGCAGCTATTGATGCCATGTTGGTTTCCAGTTCAGGCTTACGGGAGTTGTGATTCGATAGGTAGGCGAAACTCCCACTAATGAGCCCCCCCGGAATTTTCTCCACTTTTAAATTGTTTTACTTTTGCAGAGGATTCTGAAGGTCGTTGGAGGTCATTAGATAAAAGACTTTACAGCATATTTAGCCAACATTGTTATTAAAATCAGAGGAAGTTCTTTAACATACAAAGCATGTTTAGTTGTTTATACAATATTTCTTTAAAAAAATCTTTCACTAAACATTACAACCAGGCAGACGGACCTTTTGTTTTGACCCTTGTGCTATTAGTTTTGTTTTGTTGATGTAAAAACTGCTAATAAGTCTTCCCCAAGTTTTCCTCAAATCTAATTGCATTTCTTAACTTTGGAAACATACCCACACATCAGACTAGTTACAGCAGGGAACCCACGCATGAAGAAATGAGACATAAGTCTTCATCTGATTGCAATATTTTAGATAAAGGCCAGTCGAACTTTTTAAATGTGAAATAAAGACTTGCCACACATTTATTAGAGAAAAAGATTATTTCAAGCTGCATAAAGAGGACTGTGATCAAATTTTAGGAATTAAACATAATTAAAGTTTGCCTCAATCTCATTAAAGTGTTTCTGACGTGCTGTAGACAAAGTGAAAGATCAAATCTGAATGCACACAGCTTAACAGCAGCAGGAAAATCTGCCAGCTGCATCTGAAATCGTGTCCTCTCTCACCGGCTTTCTGCCTCCCTCTACATCCTCTTGATATCTCTCATATCTGTGTCTTTGGAGGAAGGAAAAGAGGAAATAAAAACTCTTTTTATTCTTTCTTTCCAATCATCCCACGCCTCAGTGTGCTGACTGGCTTCCATGTCTGCTATCCTCAGTTGTATCCACATAAAGAATATGTAATTACAGGAGAGCCGATGCCTGATAGATGACTGTGTGAAGCCACAATGCAGCCCAGGAAGAATCATTCTGCCCAGGGACCATTATCAGATTAGCAATCCCCTCTTCTTCTGTGTTGGGGCGTTGCTAAAATCTCCTTCCCTCTGGCCTCCCAGACGTGCCAGGTTACACACTATTGTGCAGTTGGGCACGAGTCACAAAGCCCACTACAGAATGAAAGAGAGAGATAAAAGGAAGAAAGTGAGAAATATTTAAGGAAAGAGGCAGATAAAAAGAGAAAAAATCAGAAGAGCGGGAATCTGCAGAACTGAAACTGTTGTGGAAAGTCCTGTTTGCTACTAATGTTTTTAAAAGTGAGTGGAATGATAATGATAGGATATCATGTGGGCTTTCTAAGCCGAGCTCATTTCCAGTGTCCTGCTTGTTTTTTTGGCAGCTACATGCAAACTGAGTTCCCAAGCTCAGGACACTTCCCTCTGACCGTCCACCGAGTTAATCAAACCCAATTGCTGCTGAACAGTGAACACACAAACAAACTTTCAAACTTCTTTAATGGGCTCCCCGTGGAAACAGATTAAGTTTCACCCTGGCCGGGGTTGACTTCACTTCATAGAAATGAGGGGAAAACCCCTGCAACAAAATGCTCTGACTGCAGGGTTTTCCTAGCTTCTAAAACTGGAAATTATACTCAGCAAAGAAAAGACGGGGAGAGAACAAAAAAGGAAAAAAGGGACAAAATTGATATTTTTTATTTTCTTAAAATCTTGCTGAGTTATTTCTACACTAAGCCAAAGCTGTGCTAATTCATTTGTAAGGGCCTGTGCATGCTTTATGGGTTTGTACCTCGCACTATGCTTGAGACTTGATTTGGATTTGCAAAAAAGGACTTATAGACACACATTTCAGTTTGGATCAAGTCTTTGTTTTGCTGTAAAGGAACAGTGCCATGTGACAATGGTCAACTGACTCCCCCACAATGTTTGGCTTTTCAAGAGGCCAAGTATTAAGTCAGAGGTAACTGTAGCAACATAGACGGCTGTTTGCGTCATGTATTTTCAGGGTGTACTTGAGCTTTCAGGTCAGGACAGATATAGAAAATTACTCCATAGTCTTTTGTTGCTGTTCACGTTGCAATTTTTATTATAGTTAACCAACAGAAGCCTGATTAAAAGAGGCCTTCACTGACTTATATTGTGCAGACAGAACTTCCACATTTCTAAGCAATGCTGTATCACAGAGTCCATTTCATGAACTTATGCTTCAAGTTAAAATTTTCTTTAATGAATATATTTTTCTGCAGAAAATAACCAAATAAAAATGACAGTATGAAGACAGAGGTTATGACAAAATATTGACACTTTCAATATTCAGCATTTTATTCAGCAAATAAAAATGCAATGAAAATATTCAGCAGGGATGAGATAGAATCAGATCTAACGTAGTTTCTGGAAAGGCAGGACGAGTTTGGAAGAGACCTAATTTCCATGGGTGGTTAGGAGGAAGGCATCCATATGATCTACCACCCGGAAGACAGGACTAAATGTCCAAACCAGGGTGAAAGAAGAGCAAACCTGTGGACATATTTCACATTTAATGTAAAGTAGAACAGGCTTTGTGGGACAACCATCACTAACCTGAAGGAACATGTCCATTACTAAAATCTACAGGTGCTTTTCTAAGGCTGCAAACTTGCTTATGTCACAGCTGCCATGTTCGCGTTACTAATTACAGAACTAAACAAATCATCAATCTGAGACGCACATCAACAATTTGCTGGAACATTTTAAGAAATAAGCATTGCAAATGATAAAATTCTAACTAGTTAAAAAATTGTCATTTTTATTTATGTATAAAAGGTGTCAATGTAAAAAAGATCCCATCAGACTACATCTGATACCCAGTAGAAACTGAAACTGAGGCTTTGAATGAAGGCACCGCTGCTGCTTATCTGTTATATCACATGCTGTACCAAACCGTTGCAGTCCACCAAGTCTGACCTCAAAATAATGTCTTAAAATAATCATTTAAGGGGACTTTACCAATTTTCTGTAAGGATGAGTTGGGAATAGTTTAGTCTCTGAGAAAAAAAACTAATTTCATCTAAACTGCTAACCTTGCAAAACTGAATTACTGCAAATGTTGCTAAAGATCACTTACACTCAGCGGCCATTTTATTAGGTCCACCTCCCCAATACAGTGTTGGGCCCTTTTTTTCCTTCAGAACTGCTTTAATTTTTGGTGTCACAGACTGAACAACGTGTTGGAAACATTCTTTAGACATTTTCCTCCATATTGACATGACAGCATCACACAGTTGCTGCAGATTTGTCAGCTCCACCCATGATGAGAAGCTCTCGTTCCACTACATCCCATCGGATTGAGATCTGGGGCCTCATTTATAAAACTGTGCGAAAGCAAACTACAGGTGGCGTTTGCGTTGCAAAAAGGAAATGCGACACACTTTCAAATTCATAAAAGTGTGCACACGCACGTCCTATGTCTGTTTTCGTTTATAAATCAGAATCAACTCTAAAGCAGGAGCATGTGAGGGAACGCCTTCCCACGCCCACATGGTGGCTATAAATGGTCAGGTTAACGCCTGTAATACATAATCATCACATCTTTTCCATGAAGGCTCAGGAGGGAAAAAGAGGGAAGAAGTGGATTTTTTGGGGGTGTGAAGTAGAGATCCTGATGGACCATGTTGAAAAACATAAACATGTTTCATTGGTGGGCACGGCGTGTGCAATAGTTAGAGTACAAAGGCAGAATAGTGGCAGCAGGTGGCAGATGCTGTCATCGCAGTGTCAGAATGGAAGACACGCCGGAAAGATCACAACCTGCAGCTGGATATCTCAGTCAGAAGATCATCCATCTGCCATGCGGGAGATCAAAGTTCGAATCTCACAGGGTTGAAGCATTTTGGAGAAAAGCAGCTGCTAAATGACGGTACAGATGCTGGTAATTTAGTCATTTGGTTTAATTTATAGAATAAATATGTACAGATACATCTGAGATTGGTAGCAGTTTATTTAGTGTTAAATAATATTTCTTTCTAGTTGCTGGATGCTCCAGCTGGGTGGGTGGTGCAGAGGGACACAATCACAGCTACTAACCAGGTGGACAAGGAGTTGCTGGAAATAAAGACCATCTGGACAGAAATTAGGACAACAGTAAAAAAAAATAAAAAAATTCCCATCAAGTTCGGTTTTCATGAATCCCAAAAGTTGACTATATTTGGCATACGCTGGTTTTTGTTCCTACACCAGCTTGATAAATGAGGCCATTGAAGTTCAGTGAGCTCATTTTCATATTAAAAAATACAATATGGAGATGATCTGAGCTTTGTGACATGGTGCATTATCCTGCTGAAAGTAGGATCAGAAGATGCTCCACTGTGGTCATAAAGGGATGGACATGGTCAGCAAAAATACTCAGGAAGGCTGTGGTGGTTCAGCCATGCCATGTTGGTACTAAGGGGCCTAAAGTGGGCCAAGAAAATGTATTCCATACCATTACACCACCACCAGCCTGCAGCATTGATCCAAGGCAGGATGGATCCATGTTTTCATGATGTTTCCACCAAATTCTGAGCCTAGTATCTGAATGTGGAGCTGAAATAGAGACTCTTCAGACCAGCAACGTTTCTCCATCTTCTATTGTCCAGTGTTGGTGAGTCTGTGTGAATTGTAGCCTCAGTTTCCTGTTCTTAGCTGACAGGAGGCACCCGGTGTGGTCTTCTGCTGCTGTAGACCATCTGCTTCAAGGTTGGACGTGTTGTGTGTTCAGAGATGCTGTTCTGCAGACCTTGGTTGGAACCAGTGCTTATTTGACTTCCTGTTGCCTTTCTATCATCTCCAGTCAGTCTGTCCATTCTTATCTGACCTCTGACAACAAGAAGACATTCTGGTCCAGACAACTGCTGCTCACTGAATATGTTTTTCTTTTTCAGACCATTCTCTGGAAACCCTAGAGATGGTTGTTTGTGAAAATCCCAGTAGATCGCCAGTTTCTGAAATACTCAGACCAACAACCTGCCACGTTCAAAGTCACTTTAATCCCTTTTCTTCCTCATTCAGATGCTCAGTTTGAACTTCAGCAAGTCACCTTCACCACGTCTACATGACTAAATGCATGGAGTTGCTGGCATGTGATTGGCTGAATAGATATTTGTATTGTCAAGCAATTAAACAGGAGTACCTAATAAAGTGGCCAGTGACTGCACGTTTCAATACATATAAAATCACTTTGCCTTGAATTAATTAATCACTTAATAAATTATTAAAGTACCACTTTTTTTTTAATTCTTAAAACCTAAAACATCTTAAAAAGTCAGACGAGCCTTCGGGATAAAGATACTTGACTCTGTTTTCTTGATGCAAAAGATTCACAGGCTGAAAATATCAGGGTGGAGATGTGTGTATAAAATTACCTGCTCTTGTGTTATAGTGACTCATCTGCAAGATGTTGTCTGACATGACAAACAAGTCCAAGGGCATTAGCTCACCTGAATATACTGTTATTACTGTTTCCTGAAATACGTGTGAAAATGGCACCAGCCTGCTGAAGTGAAACACTGAAAACAAAGGAAATTATGGTGTTCTTTGTGTGTAAAGACACAAAGGGCTGAATTCAAGAGGCTCTTAGTATAAGGGCTGATGACAGGCATGATACTGGATTTTGTGATGGCGCTACAGGGGCCTACAAGTGGTCTGTAAAAGCTACGGTGAAGAGAGGGCAGCAGAATGAGGGGCAAATCAGATAGCAACACTCAAAGCACAACACACACCCACATTTCCACACATACACACACTCAGCAGGTTGTAATCGTGGCACCATGTGCACCCAGCATGCTTTGAAGTCACACACAAACAGGCAGCTGCGGGCAGCCTGCTGCGAGTGTGTGATTGTGACTCTCAGGGGGTCCGGTCTTCATAAGAATGTCATCACATAGGTGTGTCTCATGGCTGTGTTTGGATTTGGCCTGTGCAGCTGTCGAGGCCCGGCACCAGCTAACATTGCCGCGGAGGATTAGCCGTCGCGCATGCCGAGGAGCACATCGCAGCCAATCACGTATTCATGGAAAATTCAATTTCTCCGACACACTGGGCTGATTTGTACCCTGACATGGGGGCTCTATCTCACACAGCGAATTGTGTCTCAAATTGAAAAAGCAAGCGGAGGACGTCGTTCACAATGGGCTGGAGCAGGGCAAAATATAGGAGTGTGAGGTGGGGTGTTGATAGGAGAAAATGGCTAAATGTTTGAGTGCTTCCAGTCCACAGAGGAGCAACGCAGGGCTGACTTATTGCTATGCATATGAATGCTATTTTCCAACTCTGCCATTTACATTTAACAATTTCTGTCCATCTGTTTGTTAATTTACTTCCATCTTTCTTCCACACCATCATTACAATACAGATGTTTCCCACCCACAATGCCAGTGGTGGAGCTAGTACATATGCTATGAAAGGAAATGACTGTTCTCTCTAACACACACACTCACCTACACTGCTGTGATAACTGTGGTCACATTAGAGAGACATGAGAAATAAAACGTATTTACATTAATAATCTGGATCACCAAGTGGAAATATTTACAAGTTCAAAAAGGTAAGCTGGTAGTTTTGGGGCACAGTATGTGGAGGTAGATGTGGGGGATCAGTTCTGATTTATTGTCTGGTGGTAGACTGGATCCTTGTGCCTGACCACAAGGAGTCGTGTAGCAAGCTTCACGTTAGGAAGTGTCGGGGCTGCTGACATTGGGGCTGGGGTCTCTCTGAACCTGAAATGAGTCCATCTTTATGAAAAGGTCTGAAATATTTCACTTTCTCTTCATTCTTATATTTTCCAATACCAGGGCTAGGCAACTCCTCGAGAGCCGCAGTCCTACAGGTGTTAGATGTTTATATGCTGTAAACACTCCTGATTCATCCAACAACTTTTCAATTTCTGCTCATTGACTTGTTTTTTTTTTTTTAATCATCTGGTTACTTTACAGATTTCTCCACATTTTCATGATGTAGCTTATCTTAAAATCAATTAGCAGCCTTGCCTTGTGTTGAAATTAAACTGGATCATGTAGCTCTGGCTTAGTCCACGCTATGTAACGTGGATACTGAGGTACTCTCTAAGCATTTTCAATTTATTTTCAGTTCATTTTCAGTTCATTTTCAGCTCCAATATGAAAATCATGATTAACATCCGTTGATGTGTCTCTAAATTCACTCACTGAAAACTAAACATGACATGGTTTCCCCCAGGGTTCGTATTACAGGGGAGCTAAGGGGAGCTCGGCTCCCCTAAAAGGCACAGGAGCTCCCCTAAAGACATTCAACTGATACTTTGATGGGGAGAACTAAAAATAGTTCACTTTCAGATTATATTTAATTTTCAGAAATTGTGTATTGAAAAGAATAGTAATAATTTGCAGCTTTGTGTTTTATTTATTTATTAAATTTAATTAATTAAATCTTCCAAATATGAGCCGTTCTGTTTTCTACATGACAGTGTGGATAGTAGCATTGTTTGTTTGTAGCACGCTGTGAGCGTCCATACAAAAAACACTTCATATGCTTCCTTTGTGGTTGTTAAAATAACTTTCTGTCCCTGTTTCTGATAAGACAAGCTGCATGCAGTAGCAGCAGAGGTTTTTTTTTGTAGTAACCATATTTTTGACCGCACAATGTGCACTAATATATGTGCATGTGCACATGATATGCAAAGTCACGGTGCACGCCCAACAAAGGTTCCCATAAAAGCTCCATTGTAATTTGTGCCCAGGTTTCCCTACATTAACTTAAAACTAATCTAATGCTACTAATGAACTAGATTATCACTGCTACGTAGCTTTCATGCTAACATCAGCCTTATATAACATTGGTTGTACTTGCACAGGGACAACATATCCTCTAGAAATGTCCAGCCAAATTGTAATATACGTAAAGGAAAATTTATTAGGAAATGACTTTAAAACTTACTCTAAACTGGTGTAGTGATGTTGGTGATCCGTGTGTCTGGAAAGACATTTCTGTCCTCCTGGTACTTCAGAGGTGAGCAGTGCCACCATGTTCACCCCTCCAGCTCTGCCCCTGCCAATGACCCTAACAAACATGGGGTAATATGGATTTGAGGCAGCTGTTCACCTCCCCTTTTAACTACATTACATCATGTGTCAAATTCCATTTATATCAATACAAGCATGCCAGCCAGATGGATGAGAATTCGTCACGGCAGAGCTGGAGGTGGCACCATTGGGACGTGCATGCTGTGCAGGTGCCAGTGGGCTAATTGAAGCCAATCAGCATTTCACACAGTAAGCAACACCCAAATAATAAGGTCCTTCAACATTCCCCAGAGTGCTTGTTCATTTTCCCCACTCTGCATTTGCGCGCTCTCCCAGTGGCGTCGGCCTGATAATAATGCTGTGTTCAACAGTAAAGACTCTTGGCAGGGTCACAGGTTAGGTGCATGCCGGGAGTTCAGATGAGGGTCTTCCTTTACCTGCTGTAAAGACAGAAGGTTATATGTCTTGTGGTGGATTGTAAAGTCAGACAAGATCAGCAGGAAATATTATGTCAAAAACTAATAAAGATAGAAAAAGGGGAGCCTTGAAAATGGAGAAATTTTCCTGAGAGATAATCCCCTCTTTGGGTGGGAGATTTCAAGAAAGAGAACCTTTCATCCTCCTTTATTTTGCTATTTCATTTTTTCTTTGCCCGGCAGCAAACTGGACAATATTCTTTCTTATCCTTAATGCCTCCTAGGGCTAGAAACACATATAACCATAATTTAGGCATTAAGCAGAAAGGGAAGGATTGAAAAAACAGGGACAATATCTTCAACTCAGCAGTCAGTGGATGTTCTGATGCCATCCTGGTATCATCAGCCCTCCTGCATCTGGGAGGTAGCAGGTTTGATTTTCAAGCTCCGCTGTGAGAGAGCTTGTTATATTAATAAAAATGGCCAAAGCAGAACAAAATTCAGCAGATTTATCTGCCTATCAAACCGTTTGGTGTAAACCTTTGACTCTACGTCCCTGCCGTCAGCCTCAAGCTTCAACTTATTAATTAAAATGGCAAATTGGCATTAAAAAGATTCCACATGGCTGCATTTCTCCAAGGTCTACCACTTTTTTATAATTTGGTGAGTCCACAGCTCAGCTTAATTAATTTAAAAGACCTTCAAGGACTCCTGCAGCTCACGCTAAGACGACAGACCTGCTCGCATAAATATCCATGTTTACACATGAGCTCTTTTTGCACGGGCTTTCAGTTGTAAACACTTTTTAAAAATGCAGCAGGCATCATCTCTTAAAGATTGGTACACTTTGCTCATGAGCCCCAGTTTGGCTCTTTGTTGTAGAGGCACTGCTAATGAGAATGAGGTCATGGGGATTTTAGCAACCATTGTGACGGATGTGGCGAGACACAAACCAGAGCCACAACACCCTTTTCTATAGCACACATACTCCCTTCCCAGGGTGTCAAAACATGCCGAGTGTTGGGCTAGTGGCGGCAACTGACTGGGAAATAAGGGCAGCTTTCTTGGCAACTGGTAGCCATGCTTGAGGCCAGTTCCAATAAAAGGATTTATGAGGGAAGGAGGGATAAAGAAAAATGCTGGCTTTATCTTTTCCATGTGACCACCAAAACCCCAACTGAGCTTACAAACTGATGCAGAGATAAATAGCAAACACATTCAATCAAAAGCAATTTTACTAATTTTTAAGGCTAATTTATACATTTCCTTCTGAATGGACAGACTGACTGTCTTTCACATGCTGGAGAACTGAAGAACCAAAGATTGATTGAGGAAAAAGAGGGCTGTGAGAAAGATGAGGTTTAATGGGGAGGGGAATGGCTTTAACAAGGCTGTAACACTGCAGAAAAGAATGTCTTCTTTCCATGGGCCACTGGCGTGGGACTCAGAGGGAAATACAGAGTAACACAACAACACACACACCAACATAAAGGCATGGAAAAGAAATACAGTGTCATGTTTCATCTTCAAGCATACAGTTTTCAACAACTGTGCACTAAAACACTTCCTGTTCCGATATTACCCAGTCTGCTCTGTGGGCACAGAAACACGATCATGTCCAGCAGTGACCAAATATATTTCACATGATGTCATTCAAAAAGCAGCTTTGCAGACTTTGCTCAGAAAAAAACACATACCCCCAAAAAATGGATTATTTTGCATTAAATCATTCATCTGTTAAAGTAACAAAAGCATCTCTGCAGCAGCCTTGTCTGTTAGAGCAGGTGTTTGTTCGGCACATTTGACTTTTCAAGAGAGGTTATATCTTGAAAAAAAAAAATAAAAAGCTATCACCAATTCATAAACATAAACGTAAATGCTCATTTATGTTCCCTTCATGTACAGAAATAAATAAGTTCATGTCAAATGTTGTAAAAAGTCACTTCCCACATACTTCCATGTGTCCTTTACATTGGCACAGTTATTAGGCAATACACCCACTAGAGGGCAGTGAGGAGCTCACCGGACGTCAGTTTTTGTTATTATTTGGTCTGAGGTGTGTTATGAGCAGATTTGTCCCGACAATCCGCTCCGAAACGGGTCGTAGAAATCAGAAATATTGAACATGTTCAATATTTACGACCCAATATCTTTACAATGTGAGGAAAGCCGACGACTCATGAATTTTGACAGTGTGGACGGTGATGTGGGCGGGAGTGTAGCCAATCAGAACGCAAGCTGGCTGGGGAACAAGGAAGTATATAAAGTGTGTGTTCATGCCGTCTTCAGTCTGTTATTTTTTTTCAGTTCTGGCTTTTTCTGTTAACAATAGTCCAAAGACCACCATCATTCCAAAGTCCCATATATCCCCTTCCATGCTGTGTGTTGGGTTTTCTGGTCATTGCTATGTTTCGTCTTCTTTGTTTTTTTTTTGTTTGTTTTGTTTTGGTTTTTTTTGGTTTTTATGGCCGTTGCTATGTTTCTTCTTCTTTGTTTTTTGTTTTGTTTTATTTAATGGTCGTTGCTATGTTTCTTCTTTGTTTTTGTTTTGTTTTTTGTGTCTGTTTTTTGTTTTGTTTTTTTAATGGCTGTTGCTATGTTTCTTCTTCTTTGTTTTTTGTTTTGTTTTATTTAATGGCTGTTGCTATGGTTCTTCTTCTACGTTTTTGTTAGGTCACATTTGGTCATGTGAGATATCTGGCTCGCAGGACTAGATTGTAGATCACTTGCGGGGCAGCGTCGGTATGTGTGTGTTGTTCTGTGATTACATTGTCGGAGCACACCACACACAGTATGATCAAAACTGTTTTAATGCCTGATGTTTTATCTTCATGTGTGAGGTCTTGACCAGATAAAAAAATCTCATAAGATTAAAAAATCCTTATGTGTGTACCAGGCTTTAGACAATAAGAAGCATGGTGACAGTAGAGGAGATCATGATAATGTTAATTTTTAAAGGCATAAAAAACTATAGTTCATATTTAACATTTTTTCTCAATTACAGCATGCCTTAACAACTTTTAAAACTTTGGCTTCTAAAGGGTTAATAACCCTTCTACCTTTTCCAGCCTTTGTTTCCTGTTAAGATGCTTCGTTTCAAAATGTCTTATGTTGTATTTTTTGTAATCTATGTGATCTATGCCTTCACATGGCTAAACTTTAGGTTATCTAGAGCGTGAATTCACTCCTGAAATGTGAAAATACATCTTCCATCTTCCTTCCACAACATTAGCCATTTGTCTGTTTGACCATCACTTCATTTGTCACAAGTACACGAGCCTCCTAAAGAAACATGACTGTTTCTTTAACTTAATTTAAGCAGTTAAATCTAAACAAACTGCATCCAGCATGGGGACTGATGGGATCATAACTCTGTCTTTTGATTAACGAAGCTGATTCATTCACATTCATGCCTAAAATTCATTACTGAAACATGACAGTATAGATTTCACATCCTCCAAAATTGTCATTTTCATAATAACCTACTGACCTCTAAAGACAGCGCCATCACAGGACACTGTGTTCTGATCATTTCAGACTCGATTAGATGTTTTGTATGGCAACTTCAGGAAGTTACAACCTTGGCAACAAACTGCTCTTTACTTGCTGGGTACATAAATTTCACCCTGTTCTAACTAAAAACTGATGAGTCATTCCAGAGAACGATACATGCTTGTGTGTTTCAGCACAGAACGCAAACAGGAAAAACAATGACCTGCAATGATCCCAACATGGACTTCTTTTCAACAGCAGCTTTGCAGATCTGTTCCCAAGACAGACAGACACCACATTCTGGAAATCAGCTTGTGTTCTGCACCGCATTTGGCGCTAAGCTGTTTTACAGAGGCCAGTGGAAAGAAAGGGATGATAATGAAAGAGGATTAACCACAGAAACAGAGAACTAGTTGGGCCTGTTGCTGAATACACACAATAATTTTTTTAAACAAAAAAAGGGCAAACAAGCTTTCCTTTGCCAGCCTTTGTCGCCCGGCTGGAGTGTTGTTCACCTCAGCACGCCAGCTCCGAGCCTCTGCAGGATTTTCTCTGTGTATTAGTCAGATGGGTTCTTCCAAACGGCATATTTGCATACAAACAGGCTGCCCAGATTCACAGAGGGGGGAGTAGAGGATAAGAGTATGAAAGTGTGTCTTTGAGGAAGTGAATGTGTGTTTCCTCTGAAGGACAACATTGAGAAGGGGTTTGTTTGTCCTCCTCAGGTGCTGAGGGGCTTCCAATTTAAACAGAGTAGGGAATCTTATTACCTGAGTGATGCACTGCTTGTGTTTACACACGTTATTCCAAAGAGGCTTCAACACTCCCTCATTCCGCCATCCCTCTCTTTCCCCCTCTCCCTAGCTCTTTTTCCCCATCGGATAAAAAAGACGTTCCAACTGGAATAACAAACAAACCAAGTCGGCCACAGTAAAATGGAATCAGATGGTTCTTCTTCCTATGGGAAGGTTGTTGGAAGGATGTTTAGGTAGAATAATTAAGGATGGATCACAGGGAAACAGCATGAGAAAGCAGGAATGATGAGATCGAACAGGAAGGAGACAGGAAGGTGTAGCGTTACAAACATATCTTTGGGAATCCTGTGGCATCTTGTCATGCGACAAGCCTGGGACAGTAAAAAGTCAACAAAAGGAGGCACGATGAGAATCACAGTGATGGAGTCAGACTCAGAGATGACAGCAGAGTAAACGTCAAAGTTTCAGACAGCACATCCAGCAATGTGCAGTTTGTCAGAGACAGTCGGCTCAAAATTCTACATCCTCGGGATATAAACAGTCTGTTGAACCTGTGGAACAGTTCTACTCTAACCAAAACTGTTCAGTTTGTCAATCTAATAGTAAAGGTATTGGTTCTTTTTCTTATAATACAATACAATATACAATATAAATTATGTGCTGTGTGAAGATAAACTTTTAAGACCCTGTCCAGCACTTTGTTTGTGCTGCAGTAGCTATTGGCTGACCTCTCCTCATAGTTTGCTCATAGTTCGACTTTGCAAATAGTCAGGTCTACTTGGAACATGCAAGCTGAATAATATGGAAAAAAATCTAATTGCTCTATATTCTAATGGCTTCACTACCAACTACATGATGCAACCTGAAGTTTCCTCTTGAACTGTTTAGTAAAAACAGGCTGGTGTTATTCGTCTTATTTACATTACACACACACAGAGACAGGTGTGTGCATGCGCAGGAGTGCACTCTCCAACCTGCAGATGGAGATAGCATATCGGAAAAGGTGTCATTTCACTGAAAATCAGACAGAAATCCAGTTTTTTAAACTTTCCTGGGGAGGTGAAGATGCTGAGATCTTCATGTCCATGACGGAGATGCAGCTGAACAAGCCGAATCTACGGCATTGTGGGAATTTCAGTCATTTTACGGCTTAAAATTGATCCAGTATAACATTAACATGTTATCTGATATTTGAACTTTAAGAACATTTAGAGCAAATCCATTCAGTAAAACCCACTTTATTCACTTGATCAGGACATTACAAAAGTTGGACTGTTTTCTGTCCTCCATGTTTTTTTTGTTATTGTTTTTTTTTTGTTTGTTTTTTTTGTCTCAGCATTTCAGTCATTTATGAAAAATTAGTCTGTGATGAGGTTTGAAGACGTGACTTCACATGATGTTTAATTTAAATATGGAGCCGACCTCGTCTTCACCTCATCTTATTGAAGTGTTGAACCCTCTCACCAGCAGAAGGGAGTCATGCACACTTTCTCCGCAGTTTTGCACAAACGTGCAGTTATTCTGCCCTCTCTGGGCTCCCGCGACCGACATTAGCTAGGTTAAAACCTGTCATTTTAACAAAGGTTTCAAAAGAAATCTTCCACTGGATCTGTGCACATAGTAATTCTCAGCCACTGATCTTCATCACACTTTGGACATGACCCACAAAATCTGGCAAATCATAAAATTATCAGCATGAAACAAGCAAATGAAACAAAGTTAGTGCATCATGCTGATAATCTCCATGAAAACTGACATTAAAAGATTTGTCTACCACAGTCTGCACTGATAACTGAAACCTGAACCCTGAAAAAAAGCCAAAACAGCAAAGATGGTCTGACCATTTCAGCTAATATTCATTAATGATCCTTTTCCTGAGATTTTGTTTATGGTTTAACATTTGAGGGTGGTCCAAACAGTCCTTCTCAATTCTGATTGTCCTTGACAGACCTTCTGTTATGGAATAAACCTTATCCAGAATATAAATGAGCAGACACAGGCAACTAAATAAATCCAGATTGGCTTAATTTATTGGTTGTCCTGTAAAATAATTATGATTAATATTTTCCACTACAGTCAGTTTGGTTTCTGTTAAACTGCTCTTCATTTTTTCCAGAATCTCAGCCTGAGAAGACTTTAAAAGGAAATGCTCAGCCATGTTGGTACACCTCATATTCACCTTCGTGATGTGCATATTAAAACAGCACAGTATTGTCAGGTTAGCTGCATTAAAGTTTATTTTTAGCATCCCACTGTGGAGCCTCTGCATTGTTTCCTTTTCTGCTGCAGAATTCTGAAATCAGCTGATGCCGGCGCTGTGACAAGCTGCACTCTAAACAGTAACTGAATATGTGGCTGCTTTGCATCTTTACTCTCACTCACAGGCACGCATCAATCAGGCAAAAGTAAAGCATGTAGCGAGGGCGAGAGCTGTACAGGGAGATGGCGGGAGCGAGCGAGATGGAAGTAACAGTCGGGGAGCCGGAGATCACAACGCCTGGCCTCGTCTTTTTCATGTAAAACAACCGATGATCATGACAGCACGTTTATTGAAAACCACTGAGGAATATGTAGAGTTTAGATGTACCAAACCTCAAAGTAAAGCTGTTTTCTTTCCTCTTTTCTCCGCTTTCCTCCTACACATGCTCTCCACCAACGCCACACCTCCCGTTAACCAGTGCACTAATTGCCATCAACATGAGCCCACATTCAGCCCACTTTTTCTTTTATTTTTTTCTTTAATTTCCATAAAAAGTAATAACTGTCTGGCAGAGTTCATGTCTGTCAACACATGGTAATTTATGTTTTACTGCTTCCAGTCACCCGGTGTGTGTAGTGTGGACGTTAATGGTGGAATGTGCAAGTACATCATTCCTGATCCAGAGTGGCACAGATGCCTTTCAACTTCAGACAGGGCTCAGTTAAAAGTCTGGGATTCAGCTCCAAGATAAAATATGAGAACTACCGTTTCTTTAAAAGACACATGGTCCCTTAAAAATAACCAGAACATACTTTGACCTTTAACCTTAATGTATTTGAGAAATGCTACTTATTAATGCTGCGTCATGCTGACACTAATTAATGTAGATCTTTCACAGCATTTGAGAAACTTCTTAACCCTGTTATCTGGAGGTATTGCAACTGAGATGTCAAAGTCTTTCTATAATTGATTAATTAAACGAGTACAAGATTTAAGGGTACTTTCTAAGTATCTGTCAAACAGTGCCAGTCAAAAGTTTGGACACCCTGAGTTAATCAAAATAATTTGTTAAGTGTGTCCAGACTGGAAACTGCAGGAGATCATTAAAAAATGACTGCCCTTCATGACTAATATGCTGTTAATTGTGGAATTTAAATCATGTGTACTTAAACATGCATATATATGTATAATGGTCTGGTAAATTTGACAATCAGTCTATCTACGTCCTAAACTTCACCATGATCTACAGATACAGTCCAAAATAATCAATTTGCAAAACATAAATATAATCTAAATGTAATGTAATCATTGTCTCAATATGTGATGGCCTTGTTTTAACAACCTTCCCAGCTGGGATTAATAAAATATAACCAGAAAAAAAATAATAATAATAATAAAAAAAAAAGTGATTTTACCGGTTAGGGGCACTGGTAGCTTAGTGGTTGCAGAGTTGGGCTTGGGCATGGCGAACCTGGGTTCAAGTCCCTTGGTTGGCAACTGAGGTGAACCACCTTCGGCCCCTGAGCAAGGCTCTTAACCCCCAACTGCTCCCCAGGTGCAGACTGGCCTGGCAGCCCACTGCTCCTAGTGTAACTAGGATGGGTTGAAGTGTAATTGCCCTTCTTGGAACAATAATAATATAATTATTATATAAAATAACAAGAACCTGGTAGTAGTGACTTACAAACACAACAAGGTTGTGCCAATTTACAAACCTGTCAGCCAGGAAAAAATATAAGAAACACCAGAGCCAAAGATGACAACCCGACAAATGCTCTGTGTGGAGCCACCTCCAGAAAGAAGCATCCAACAGAAGGTCCAGCAACAATTAAGCAGTCAGTGGCTAGCTTGAAGTTGATTTTAGAGGTGAAGCTCATATAGCGGACCCCATCTCCAAGATACAAGCTTCCCACTCCATGTAAGCGAACTGCGCACTCAGTGAGTGTAGTTAAGCTGCTCCTCTCCACAGATTCATGGACAGAACTTGCAACCGTCATATGTAACCATCACATCATTAAATACTCAACTGGAAAATGTACAGTGCTGTTCCACAGGCCAAAGCCATGCCAGAGCAGCATACCACTGGAAACCTGGTAAATGTGCTCTGCATTGAACTCTGGAGACTAAGTGGAAAAGTAACAGCAGGTGTACATGACAAAGCCGGCAACCTGGTGTTAGCCAACTCCAAACACCTGGTATTTGAAGAATAGTTTAATCATTTTCAGCAATTCAAACGGTATCTTTGCTTGAAATACCAGTCCCTAAAGGGTGTCTCAGCGAGCCCACGAGGACAGGCTGAGGGGGGAGGGGTTCATATTGGTATTTTTGCTCCTTTGCAGCAAAAGAAGCAAGTTAAGATGGTTTTGGTGAATCTGGTCAAAATATCGTCCATGATTCGCAGGGGTGGTGTTACAGACATGTACCACAAAGAGGCTTCAGAGTAGACCCTGGACTTACTGGAGAGCTTATATCTCAGCTAGTTTGTTAATGACCTAGTGTACTCCAGAAGAGGAGAGGGAAGTCTCAGGATCTCTACTCACCCATCTCTGGACCACAGAAACAATGGTTTGAAAGACTTTATCTCTCAAGATATCAATGAAAGGGAATCTAGAACTAAAAGACATTTCAAAGTCTAAATGAGTCACTGTGAGGGTGAAATAGTGGACAAACCCTGCAGTGATGCATTTAATTTAAGAGGCATCTTTCTTACAGCTCCGAATAGCTGAATGCAGGCAGGGGCATACGTCTCATACCTCCCTCTGAAAACACAGAACACTGAAGATATGGTTTTCATAGTTACTAAAACTTATATTTACTTATTAAAAAATAATTAAAATGACTAAATTAACTACTTAAAAGAAGTTTTCCCTCTTATTTAATGTTCATACTCCAAATAACTGATGGGATAAAAAGTATTCATTTTCTCATCTTTAAGCGCTATCAGTAGGGCAAAATATGAGTCATGTTTATGGTTGCTACGGGAACAAGTAATAAGGAAAAAGTTACTTTCATTTGGCTCATGACAATAATTGTATGACAATAATAATTTTACTGTTTTCGCTTCAGAAGAGGTAAAAGTGCTCAGTTGAGAAGAGTTAACTTGGAGAAAAATGGTTTACTATTGCTTGTATTTCATCTCCTTACTTCACATACTTCCAGCAAACAAACTGGGATGGCTAAAACTGTACTAAGAAGATGTGAGACGTCAGAGTACTTTCAAAGTTTAGATGCAACTTCACGCATTAGAATTACCTTGAAAATTTTACCCTACAGTATTTGATGGTTGGATCTTTTTATGCCATTCAGGAAAGATTCAAGCTTTGATGTGTAAACAAATTGCTACCAGCTGTCTCACTCCATCATGTCCCAGATCCTTCAAAGGAGCCCAGGCTGTGTCACTTTTATCCTAAAGATTACTAGGACATGCTGGTGGATGAAGCACAAACATTAGCTTAAGTTCAAATCAGACCAGATCAGATGTTGTTGTCAGCTTCTTGTTTATTTAGCAACTGAAATCTTAACAGGTAACGCAAGACAGCAGCAATGGTTTTACCCCCCATGACCTTTAATTTACCAAGTGAATGGGTGAAGCTAGCAGAGAAGTAACCTAATGAAATGATTTACAAGCCTTTAACGAACAGTTCACCTTAGTTCCTTCTGAACTCAGCAAGAGGTTTACAAGTCACAAGTTTCAACAGCACACACATAAATTATTTAATGATACACATTCGCTGCACACAGTTTGCCGCGTCATGTTAAGTACAACTAATGAGGCGGATGTAACCTCATGCAAAAACAAGCAAATTTAATTTCATGGTAATGTGAGGATATATTCACACTATGGTCACAGTTACATGTTTTTTTTTTTAATTCAGAATTAATTATTCAGAATGAAATAATTTGGAATTAAAGAATTCGCTTTTGCGTTGAAGTGAGAATATTAATTCCAGATTGAGGTGTAACATTTTTAAAAATGTTCATTTCTGCTTTAGATCTGGGGGGTGGGAAGGGTTCTGACTGGACAGGGGGCACACGTGATATATTTACATCTACTGGAAGTAAACAAACTCTAGTTCCTGCTTCTTTTTATTTCATTTACAACATGGAAGACCACATAACAAGAACCATTTTCACTTGGATTTTGATTCTAGTTTTGAAGGAGCAGCTCGACACCGCACCGTCAGGACAAGGGAACGAGCATACCCAGAATGACTGGAATTAATTTAATTTAAAATCAGAATAAACCAGCCACTTACTTCAGATTTAAGTTTAATTCTGATTAGTCATTTTCATTTAGAATAAGGTGTTTCCCAGGTCATTACAAAGAGGATTTAGTCTTTGTTCTGAATAAAAGGGGAATTAAACCTCTCATGTAAACATGATCCTTTTTCTGGCATCAGAGGAAACATCAGCATGACGACATACAATTTGCTAATTTAATAAAATCCTGCACCTTTCTGAAATTCATCATTACAGATGTTTATCAAATGATGGTAACACATGTTATCTATCAAGAAATGATCAGAAAATCATCCTCAATGAACCGAGGATGAGCTGACCGTCTCAAAATAACTGGCTTGGGCTACATTTGAGAAATGTGAGGTGAGGGGCCATTCTGAATTCAGAACAGGAACCAAACCACTGGAAGACCCAGACAGGATTCCAGTGTGGGTTGCCAGGGCAACACAAGCTGGAACTCTCAACCATGACAGCTGAACTACAGAAGATGCCGAGGAGGGTACAAAACAACGGGAGTGAAGAAGACGAGGGAAAAAAATCTATTTACAGAGGCACAACTGGAAAACAAAGAAAGCATGCTGGGTTTATTTTTGCACCGTGACAAAAGGAATGAAAGTTTGGACAATGTTTAGAATGCTCAAGCAGAAGATGGCTTTCTTGTGAGCAGCAGCTTGCCAACTACTTGTTTTGGCTAATGCTTTGTAACCAGTAACCATTACACACACACACACTCACACACATTTTAAGTAATTTGAGAGCTTAAGAGCCTTTAAGAGTTGCCAGCTTGCCAAGCTATAGTAAGACAATGTGTTTGGGGGAAAAAACAGCAGTAAAATAAAATGATCTAGTTCAAGAACAGTCAATTTCTCCTGTTTTACAATCTGTAAGACTAACATGTCTTGCTGTTATGTTTTTGTTTTTTTTGTTAGTTTGTTTATTTGTTTTTTTAGCTGCATGGTAACCAGCATGACCCCATTAGATATTTAGTCATATAGGATCAGCTGCTCTATGCACCCATGGTCTTGCTAGCAAGACAGCCATGGCATCTAAACGACAAACGCTACTCACTGGAGCTGATACTAAGGCTTTGGAAGGAGATCTTATTGACAGATGAGCTCAATCATTTGAGGTTTAAGGTAGGTCATTGCTGCTATTCTCAGCATAAGTTCTGCCAGCAGACAGGACACAGATACTTTAAAGTCAAGACTAACAGCATCCAAATATGCAACTTATGCCCAGAATAAGCATGTAAATCAATCCAACTATCCTTCTTCACTGACATTAGTAGTGCATTTATCTGATTTAGTTTGGTCAACATGAACAAATGAGACGTTGAAGAAAGGATGGAGATGTAAAATCAAAGATAAAAGGGATGCATCTGCAAGAACTTTATTGTAGTACATACTTTGGGCTTTAGTTGACTTAAAGCACTTTTTTGAAAAATTCCCCCACTTAATTCTTTTGGTTGGTTATAACAACCTACTTATGTTGATTCAATTCAATTGAAATCAAGAGAATTGTAGAACCAACTTACATGAGTTTCTTCTATTTATATAAAAAAAGTGATTAAAAAGGAGTTCATCAAAGTTCATTTGTTAAATCACTTCAGCTTAACAGTCATACTTATTCAAATAATTTAGTTTCTTTCCAATAGATAATCTGAATGACTGACTCAAATGAGTACAAAGTCAACGGATTCCAATTCTGCAAAGACTCATGGGAAAATCATATTCAGCAGGAATTTAATCTTTTGTGACTCCTACCCTATAAATTTTGGTTATATGCTTTACTTCCTGTGTTATGTTTACATTTAGACAATGCTGGAATATTCTGTTCTGTTTGAATGTTAATGTTAAAGCACCTTGCATATGAAGGACAGTACAAGGAGAGAAAGCCGCCATCACCACTATTAGCCAAGGAGCTGAAACCAGTGGTGCAGACGTGGCTGTTGACAGGTCCACCTGTGATGATCCCTGTAGTACTGCATCAGGAAAAATAACTTGAAAATAACTCAATAACAAAACTCAATCATGTCAATAGCTTGAAATGACCTTGTGAGATGAGTACAGTTAATATATATTTAAATCTGCTGGGTGTGTAGGTTCTGCTGGGTGTAGGATCTGCTGGGCGTGTAGGTTCTGCCGGGCGTAGGATCTGCTGGGTGTAGGATCCACCGGGCATAGGATCTGCTGGGTGTGTAGGTTCTGCCGGGCGTAGGATCTGCTGGGTGTAGGATCCACCGGGCGTAGAATCTGCTGGGTGTGTAGGTTCTGCCGGGCGTAGGATCTGCTGGGTGTAGGATCTGCTGGGTGTAGGATCTGCTGGGTGTGTAGGTTCTGCCGGGCGTAGGATCTGCTGGGTGTAGGATCTGCTGGGTGTGTAGGTTCTGCCGGGCGTAGGATCTGCTGGGTGTAGGATCTGCTGGGTTTGTAGGTTCTGCCGGGCGTAGGATCTGCTGGGTGTAGGATCTGCTGGGTGTAGGATCTGCTGGGTGTGTAGGTTCTGCCGGGTGTAGGATCTGCTGGGTGTAGGATCTGCTAAGTGGCAAGGCTTAATCTAAACTCTTGGATGGCTCATCTGATGAAGCAAACCAATTCTAGTTCTTATTTATAGCTAGTCTATAGTTGACTGTGGTGATGACACATTTGTAATTGTAGCATAGTCAAGTATTATCATAACCTGCAAAATATGTATTTTACTGCAATGACTAATTTGACAGTAGTTAGTCTTCCAAAACCATTTACAATGCAAGCATCAGTCATCCATGACAGAGCTGATCCACAGTGTTGGAGAGACACACCCTGATGCATTGTGTTTGGGTGTGTTGTGATGGAAATGCTCAGCTGTACTTAGTAATTTGGAGCCAGTGCAGGAGTCACGTCAAACAGAGGCAGGTAAAATTTGATGATACACAGTCTGGGTTTTGGAGGATCTTTTAAAGCGGGTGAACATGAACAAAAAAAAAAAAATGCAATAACTCCTTTCACATGGGCCAACATTCCTCAGAACAACAGGGACCAAATGAACTGTGTGTTCAGTATGTGACGCATGAACAAATGCCTTTTGCATTAAGCCAAAGTGGCGAGCGTGCACGTGCATGCTACAGAGCACAGCTGATTATTCATGTGTGCACACCTGCATCAGCCACAATTTAGAATGCAAAGAAAGGAGCACACCTTATTAAAAAACATTATGGTTGCTTCTAAATACTCTATTTAAATTCAACCAATGCCATGTTTACATTACATGTATCCTGGAGGCTGATAATCCTTGGATCTGATTGGCTTGATGATGCATGCAATCTGGGGGAACTGTGTGCCTTGTGTGGGGATGATTTGAAGGAGGAGAAGATTTGGGTTATGAGTGGTATCAACTGTAACATGAAAGAAGTGTTAAGAACATTGATGTGAAAGCCATGTATAGAGAAAAGGGTAAAGAAAGGAGAACATGTCATTTTTTGATGAAAATATCTCAACAGCTGAGGTGTGGAAACTATGATGGCGTGCCAGAGAAGAGGCAGATGTGGAGGACAGAGAACCGCCTTTAACTGTACTTAATGCCACTGGTGTGAGACGCTGCTTAAGTGCAAGTAAACCACTTGGGGAGTACCAATGCCAGTGGGGAAGAAATATAAGAAACATGCAGAGCCAAACATACAGCTAGCATAACATCTGTCTATCATGACTAAAGTCATATGAGAGCAAAGCAATCACAAATCAGAAAACAACAACTAGTTTTTCACCAGATGAGTTTGATGTTTGACATGAAGAGCAAATACCAGGCTTCAACTCAAAAGATGAAAGCCAAAGACACGCTTCCCATTCATTTCGTCAAAGGTTTTCGAAGTTTGATGGAATTTATTGAGCCTGAGTTTGCACTTCCATCAAGAAAAACCATTATCACAAGACTGAAGAGACTGTGGTATAATGAGCTGCCCACAGATTCGTGGACATCACTTACAATTCAAATACAATTACAATTTCTGTTTTTTGCTTTAAATACCCCTAAAACATAAGACGTGTATTAGGACTGGATTTGGGGCTGAGACAATTTTTCCTTCAGTGTAAATGTAGCTGAGTTACCAACAAAGAACAAAGGTTTTGTCTGGGCTCAAGAAACATAAAAAATTAATAAATTAGGAGGAAACCATCAACATCCGGTTTCCTTGCAGACACCTTTGCAATTCAGCAGTCAGTTTTATAAACTAGTGCTGATCTGCCCTCTGGAAGCAACTGATGACACAAACTGAAAGAGCCACCAGTTGCAGCACTGTTAGCAGAACTGCATTTCCTATCCCTGCTAGATGCAACATTTCATCACTCTAACCTGACTTCAGGTTTTTCTTTGATGGCAAACATGAAAACAGGAGTACCGTAAGGATGTTGGCCTGTCAGTGTCAGTACTTGAGCATTTAGTTTAAGAAGATTATAATTACAGCCTTGCAGAGTAGTTATTGTTTCAGCATCTTCACGTGCTTCGTCACAGATTTAGACTTCATCAGTTAAATCTATGTCCATCTCTGTCAGCTGTCCCAGGAGGCAACAGTTTTATCACATCTGCTCCTTCTCAGCACATCTCTGCTACTGATTATTTATGTATATGTATGATGTAATATGGACAAAACTTTACAAAAACCGTAGCACTTACAGTGTGACCTTCATCATCTCACATGTTGGTCTCGAAGACAAACATGGAAATCAAAGCACACAAGCTTTAACTGTGTTTCAGCCAACCATAATAAAAAGAGATGTGATCTTATAGTATGTATGAAGATTTATAATTCATTCAGTCAGAGATCACCCCCATTTTATGTTTTTTTCCACCCAGAAGGGCTCTTAAACCATGAAGTGGCAGAAAAGACCCACAATTCCCCAGTGAAGGTTGAGGGTGTGCTGAGAGTTTAGGACTGTCAGCGCCCTTTCTGGGGGGTCATTAATCACTTAGACTACTGGTGAACCAGCCACTAGTTATCAGCAATACACACATGCACATGCTCACTAATATGTGAGAAAAAAAAAGATCAATGGGAAAAAACAAAGTCAATCCACACAAAATATAGAACGGCCGTTATATGCCGAGGGCTGTTTCCAGATGCATACATCAGGGACACACACAGTGATGCTGTTCATCACTATAGAGAGTAGATAGAAATAGATGGAAGACAAGTACAGCTCAAGGATCCCCAGGGCTAGTCAGCAACCCAGAAAGGAGAGAGACAAGCACAAAGAGAGTCCTTTCAGTGGTGAAGGCTCTTCACTCAGAAAGCTGATGTCATGTCACACAGCCTCCCCCCTTGGCAGGACATCTTCTAGAACTCTATTAAACTGAATGCAGACATGTTTTACTCTAAACTCTTTAACATGTAAACTCACAGTGTTTGGTATTTTTGGGACTTAGTGTGGAGAACATTTATAAAATTTTCTGTGCTGATGATAACAACTGGTGCAGGTTGTGTATTGATTCTGTGGAAGCCAAGTGCAACAACAATTTTTTTTTTTTTTATCATGTTATCCCAAAATCACATATTAATCATTCAGTACCTCAAGTTACAAAGCTTGTTGTCACATGATAACATGTTAATTTCTCTCTGTCAATGCATGGTGTGCCTGACACCTGACATAGTGATTATTTGTAAGAAAGGGCATGCCCCGCCACCCCCACACACACGCCCTTCCCTCTATACCAAGTTCAAATCTCTTCAGTAGCACTGCATGTGTTGAAGCCATATGCTGCCCCATAATCCTCCCAATAAGTCACTAATGAGTTGAGAAATCTGACAGTAGACTGTGAATCAAAAGCTTGTTCTGCATGTGTCTAACAGACAAAGAAACAAAATAGTTAAGAGTAAGGTAACTAATTAATGAATGTGGATATTGTACAAAAGACAGAAACATCTTTGTCCACATGAAAATGCACAGACACAATTGAAACGCTGTCAAAAGGTGGTGAACATACTTCCGAGGCCATGTTGGCTATTTAGAAGGCTGACAAAACATTTAACTGTATATTTTTATACAAACATGTAAAACATCCTGTTTACAAGACTTGCACAAGCATATTCTTGGCTCCCTTTGTCATCACCATGTAACCACACAGTTGGTGGGGCACAATCTGACGCTGCAACCCAAAACCTCTGGTTTGGGGTCTGACATGCTGTAGTTCCACGAGAGTCTGTGAGACTTTCAACAGAATCAAACATGGTGCACTACCTAAACAACTTTGGCCAATTTAATATATATTTTCTTTAGAAGTACATTGTCTCAAACAATCTGCAGCGCAGCAAAGAGGATTTAGACAGTCAAAAGGATTATGGCAAAAAGTGTTTCAACCACATCGTCATGGGAAAGCAGGATAAAGCGTTAACTCACTCCAGCTTCAAAACAACCTCAGCCACCAAGAGAAGTTGTAAGGAAGATTCACCCAGAGTGACTTTGCCATCTGGAAATGATTCTACAGATAGTCTTATCTCCTTCAATAAGAAATTATCCAGCTTTGGTGCCTGTTTGTGCCTGTTAGAAATTCTACACAGAGAGTTTCAGGCATTACAGGAGTCATAGCAAGCTACACAAATGATGGCGAACAATCTGACACTGCATCTTAAATCCTCACAATTTATTTTCAGTACCCTAAAGATGCATTTGCATGTGGACAAAAGTGGACATTACCCAGAAGGTTTCCAGAAAATATGAAAAAGCAACATCCTGGACATTTTCCTGGTAACAGGAAAGTTCCCCAACTTTATGAAAGTGTAACACAGTCGCTGGCCTTAAAGTACCCTGACATAGCTAAATCTAAACACAGGTTTTGAAGGTGTAAATATACTGTTGCAACATTAACCAGCATGGCTCAGTGGGTAGAGTGGTCATCCTGTAACCCAAGGGTTGCCGGTTTGATCCTGGCCCGGAGAGCTCATGTCAAGGTGTCCCTGAGCAAGACACTGAACCCCTACTTGCTCCTGATGGGTTGTGGTTAGTGCCTTGCATGGCAGCTTCTGCCATCCATTATATGAGTACAGACCATTTACCATTTAACCTGAAAATATTAGCATTAGTTGTGAAATTCACAGGGAATGAAAAAATATAATAAAACTAGGCTAAATAAGAACATGTATAGCCATTTGCATTACTTATTTCAAACATGGACCATTTTTAATGATAGTTAATCTCTCTTAAAAAGAAACAAATCACAATGACTTTTAAAACGCCAGGGGTAATTTGTTAACATGGAGGAGTGACTAAGCCCGTGTAGATAATGAAATTCCCTCAACCTGAAACTGTGATAAAACAAGCCTGCCACCTTTATGCCTCTTTGATATTTACTTAATGAGATGTAGCTTACACACACACTTGCTTTGTAGCATTGCATACACATTACATAATGGATAATAAGCTTAGTAATACAGACTTTCACTCATCTTTCCCTCTGAGTTGTTTCCTTTCAGCTGTTCTAAAGCTAAAATGTAGATAATGAGGATGATGAATGCAAACTCATTTTTTTCTGCTTATTTTTGTCCATGCCCTGCTTCTTACACTCACATATGCATACAGTATCTGCACTTGAAATAAACCTGTGAAGGATGCCTAAAATACCCTTATCCATCAGTGGAACGATCAAAGTTAAGTGACTGTAGCTGCATCATGGACGGAGCACACACCGAGCTATTTTGAATAACAGCACTTCTAAAACTCCATGAGCAATTCAATTTGTTGAAACACTTTGCAGATGAAACGATGGAAGTTGGCCAAACACATCAACTGCATTGATTATCCAGAGTCACAGGAAGACGTATATTTTAAGAAAACCGACATATCCAGGTGGTCTCTATCGTATATTTGACTAGCCATTAGCATGATAGATTTGACAGCGGATGTCCTCTAAGTAGTTGACCCTTTCAACACAGATCTACATTTGGAACCTCAAAGCGTCAAAAAATGATCTAATGAAATGAGGAAGGAGGCAGAGCTTCATTTCTACCTTCCATCAATCTGCATGTCGCTTAAATGTCAGCTATGGGAAATTGAATGGTACCATTTGTCTGTGTTTATTAGGCTGGGATGAACTCAGTCCTGCCGACCTTTCAGCGTACATATCCACACCAAGTTAATTGAGGATAAGTCAACCTTGGAGTTCCGACAGCAGGCAGTGGCTGAGCATGAGGATCCCTGCGGACTCATTGCCTCGATTAAAGAAAAAGAGGAGATGGAGAGGAGGAAGTTCAACACAGACAGCCCAGCCCAGAGTCCTGGGGAGAATGTCAGCATTTTATTACTCAAACACTTTATTTTAAAGGCCAAAGAGTTTGAGTTTCTCAGGTTATTACTGGGCTGTGGTGCCATGTCCTTGACAGTGACTTTCAGCTGTTTGTGTGGGCAATATTTCTAAATGAGGAGATAAGCTCAAACTGAATCTAAGAATCAGTTTTAACATCACAAATAAAATGTACGGTGCCCTCTTAGTGACTTCCATTTAAGGTAGGCTGACAAACCACAAACCTCACATTTGTTAGAGAAAAATAAAAGAATTGCAATTCCAAAAACGCTTTAGACAGATAGCAAGCTAATGTTGCTAGCTATCACTTTGTACAGATTTAACTACAGTTCTTTTAAAACAAAACGCATGGTAGGGGTCTGTCTGGTATCAACCTTTGCTCTAGAGACAAATAATGCTTCAGTGTTACATTGGTGTAGAAACCACATGAACATCGTAGCCAAAGTCGTAGCGTTTTTCTATTAATGTCCTGTTAGCTTTCTGTTAGCATGACAACTACATGCTCCAGCGATTGTGCAATGTTTTATGGCATTTTTCTTTTCTTAAATATCAGTGTCTTAAAGGTCTCATATTATACACTTTATTCCCAATCTGAGACCATTCATTAATATCTAAATGAAATATTTCCGCCATGGTATGGACAAATCGACCCTCAGTTTGAGTGCAGCGGCTTCTCTTCACCTCCCTCTTTTTAGCAGCTTCAGAAATGTGCCGTTTATGGTGGGCGGAACCCTGGTGGAGCAGCTCAGCTGTTGGCTCCGCCCATCGCATCGCCCGTCATGAGGTGATTGACAGGTTAATATATTTTCAAGCTATCAGACTAATAAGGCCGAAACGATAAAATAACTGCCAGCTCTTACCTCTCCAGCTGTGTCACGGACAGTTGGTATTGAACCTGGCTTCAGCTTCAAACGGTTGGCGAAGCCTGCTTTCCATGCCCCCATGTTGTGGAAACAGTCCTCTTTGAAATGCTGGCCACAGACATGCAAAACCTTTGGAAGTTTTCCGGGTACATTTCCTCCAAAAATAAAATTAATCCACTCAGTCCTCGTGGGTTCAGTGGATGGAAGTAAAAAAACGTTTTCGTGTTCATTTATGCAGCCACAAACAGAACAGTGCTTCTGTCGCTTAGCCATGTCCGCTAACGAGGGTTGCCGAAGAGGGAAAAACACTGGGCGCTAGGTGATTTTTAGAGGGCGGGCTTTGAGAGCCGGTAGACGGGTCCATCGCTCTGTGGGGAGTGGTTATTGTCCCTTATGACGTCATAACGTACACGCTTTCAAACAAGCTCATTTCAGCGCTTACTTCCCTAGAGGTGGAGCAGGGGGGAGAGAGAGCGCCTGAAAGAGTTTCACACTTACGGGTCTCCTACACATGCGGGGGGACCAGTATGACTGTTCCAAAACCATTAAAAAGTGAATTTTGCATAATATGGGACCTTTAATGGATAGGTGTATCTATTAAGTGTATACTGTGTCCAAGATACCGTCATGTAAAATGTAGCAGATTGGTATTGTTAGTGTTTCGTTAGCAATGTGAATATGATCACTAGCATAATCCCTGTGGATATGCTGTTTCTACTCATTTTAAAAACTTTGCTAGCTAAATTCAGTGGTCAAACACAATTTCTTCTGTCTTCCTTAATTTCTATGCTGCAACAATCCACTTACAACCAGTAAATTTAGCTTTCTTTCAACCTTATAAAGAAACCTGGTCAACATATAGAGATTTATGTGCTGCCACACAGATAAAAATTCTCACATTCACATAGTCATTGTACTCCATCAGCTCTGCACTAACAAAAATGTGTAAACTGAGATTAACTGTCCTACTAAAGATAAACAGACAATATCTGAATCTGTCCAGTAGAATCTGACCTCAGGACAGGACATGACTACATAAATCCACATGAAAAATGTCGCACTTTCACAGCTACCATCCCTGTTTTCTTTACTCTGCTCCTTAAGATTCACCAGCACATTGACACTCCTCATCAGGTCCTGATACTTGCTCCAAAGAGTAAAGAGAGTACTGCCTGCTTTTGTAACGCTGAACATTTTCATGTAAGAAATTTTTAGTTTTAGACTCATCATGCATGTATTTAACTGCACTTGTACCAACTATACTCTCACCCACAAATGGCTACGATTAGGACTTAAAAGGTTAGTGTTTTGATCATGTCAGACAAACACTGTTCGACAAGACAACATGCTGAGGATATACTCAGAATTTACAACCTTTTTAAAGCAACTACACATCAGTCAAGTCTTTTTTCTGGTGAAACTGGGCTAAAATTTAACAGCATGTCGTGTCCTTGCAAGCACTGAGTCAGACTATTTATTTGCTTAAGAAAAAAAAACTTTAAAAAGATTATAAAGGCATGCTTTTCAGGCTTTAATGTTATAAAACGAATCCATTTTGAAGCTCAAGCTTGATTTCAGCTGTGTGGAATAATGTATACATGATAGTGGCACTTCTATAAAAGTTAACATTTGCAAAATGAATAAAACTCAAATCTGATTTCAGCTTGAGCAAAACAAGACAGTTAATAGAAAAGAATTTAACTAATTTGCAATTAAATAACGTTTGCAACTCTCCTGCTGATTTTCTGAATCCTTTTTGTCTGAATTTTCTGAAACCACTGATGTTTTTTTGGCTTTAATAAAGTTCTGCAGCAGTTTAAAAGGATCTCCCACTGCTCTCAGTAACCCTATAAGATGTTATATGAAAGTGTTGCATCATTTACCAACAAGGTTCTCTTGAAAATCAAGAAAATGTTTATGTGTTTCATCACATTAGTTCATCCTTTTGAGATATGATTTTTGTTGCTGTTCTTGTTTGTTTTCTTTTGTGTTTTGTCCTGAGAGGTGGCCGTCAGTAAGGCATAAACAAAAAAAGCTCTGACTGCAAAGTGATGTCCCCACCAGACACGACTGCTTCTGTCAGTATCCACAATAACGGCCCTTGTTAACATTTAGATACTCTCGTTTGACTGGATCACCAGGAAAAGAAAAATAAATTGATTTACTTTTCAGACATAGGCATTTTTACAACTACACGATCATTTGTATCAAAGATGGAGACAACGTGCTATTTCTGTCTCTGTTGACATCACTGTTCAGTTCTGGTGGGACTCCTGTAGTCACCTACATCTGTCTGAAATCTGGCAACGATAAGGCTGTTTAATTTAATCAAAACTGCGTTTGAAACCACAAATAAACAAAGTGCTGCTAAAAGCCACGGATTAAAAAAAAGTCTATATTAGGATTTCATTCATGGCTGTGTGTCTGGATCCAACTGAGCTGTTTTGTGCGCGCTCATTGTCTGCAGACTGGCCCCGTGCGCTCTTTGACATGCTGAACTTGCGGAACGCAGTTGCACGAATGAATTTAAAGTAGAATCGAGGTCACACACTGAACATTTACTGTGTCTCATCCCCAGACAAATTAGTCTTTATATTGCTGCAATTAAAATATAATGGAAGTGAATAACCCGGGTGTCACGTTGAATTCTGTGCTGAGTAAACAAACAGTTACAAGACCCTGGGCCACCACGTGACTGCAATGAAGCGTGGGGTGGTCTGTCTGTTTTGGGCTGACGTGACGTTTATTTCAACAAAGTCTTTTAAGATCCAGTACGCATCCAGGTAGGAAAACCTGGATGCGTAAAAGCCAGCATCGTTCTGCAGCCGCCATCCACGAGAACAATAACTTGTTTCTGGTGTTTGTGCATAGAGGCTGGACTGATTGATGGTGGAGGGTGACAAAGAGAGAAATGGTGAGGATGGTGCGCGAGCCAGCGGATCGTGACGGGACGGGACGAGAAAATGAGGAGGAGGAGGGGGGTAGGCTACTTACGCTGCTGTTCTCTCCTGTCCAGTGGACCATCGCCTGGTTGTGGGTCGCATCCCCTTTAAGCACGAAGGAGCTGCTGAGCAGGGACATCTGTTTATCCCAGGACAGCGCTCTCCTTAGCCGGCGTGAACTCCCCGCACCGATCTCTTCTTCGTCCGCGTCCGTCTGTAAGCCCAGTGGGGAGCTGCTTTCTACGCCGCCCATGTTAACCGTACGATCCTCCACGGCGCGCCGAGTTAAAGCCCCGCTGTCACAGCGCACGGGTCCCGGCAGTGCCATCCAGACCGAGGCGATCAACAGAAAGATGCAAAGGTGCGCAGCGGCGGAGAGCGGTTCTTCGGGGCGCAGAGGTGCCATGCTTTGCGCCGTAGTAGCGCCCGTATCGCGGAGACTGATGGAGATACTGCTGATGCTCGTGGAAGATAGATAGGTGTATACTGTAAGCCGAGAGAGGGAGCGAGAGAGAGAGAGGGTGGGATGGAGAGAGGGGAACTGAAGCGAAGGCAGACAGTGTGAACAACGTGGACGCGTCTCTGTGCCAAGCGGGATCCGCAGGACAGCGCAGCGGTGCCATCTGCTGTCCTGCAGCTGAACCGTCATGTCACGCATCTCCGATAACTCAATGCGTCTTCATCAAGTGTCGCCGCGTTAAATTCTTCCCTTCCCAACTTTCTCCTCTTTCTTTCACTTTTAAAAATCGTTTACTCGTTATTTGCAAAACACACTCATCGACCATATTAAGATATTTTTATATTTATGACAATCATTAATGTTTTAAGCTTGGAGATGGATGAGGTCATGGAGTGGGGTTAATAAGGTGTTGCTGCTATTGTTCCCACTGATTTTCGGTTTCTCTGTAAAATGACATGCACAATATTCATCTTGTATGAGAAGTGCTGTACAATGAAAGAGTTATGGGGGAATAAAAGTTTCTGGATTCATTATAAGTGTGTTAAAGGCAACCAGCCAAAAAAAAAAAAAAAAAAAAAAAAAAAAAAAAAGACAAAGAATTTTTAAACTTTACCCAAAATTCATATTTCATACCAAAAAAAATTAATACAAATGGGTACATTTTCCTTTTCTTTTGTTGTGTAGAAGGACTCAGTTCCAGATAGTTAGTAAACAATGCATCAGTCCAAGCTCAGATCAAACATCAGACAAAGTACACAGCTGCTGTAGCAGTACTTTCTTAAACTACTTGGTTTATGCCACGTACACACTGCTAGCTTGGTGCACTATTGGTGATCAGTGTCAGTGTGGGCTCATATTCCACATGTATGGTAACCATCGAGAAGGCGGTTCTCAGCTAAATACATGTTAA
This sequence comes from Melanotaenia boesemani, assembly GCF_017639745.1. Classification (NCBI taxonomy): domain Eukaryota; kingdom Metazoa; phylum Chordata; class Actinopteri; order Atheriniformes; family Melanotaeniidae; genus Melanotaenia; species Melanotaenia boesemani. The sequence goes on along the minus strand of NC_055686.1, from coordinate 34,285,615 downwards.
AAACATCTGTTGGTCATCATATTGATGACAAATTCATAAACCTCTCACCCTAGTTTCAGTGTGCGATAATTCCCCACCAGCACACTTTCCTCTCAGACTGAGGGCTTACTTTACTTGTGGTTCCTGGAGTTTCTGAGGGTGCATTCACACACCAAGATATGGGGGCTAGTGTTCAGTTGGGCAGGTAATGCCAAGAAATGTTACACCTCCCAGAGTTCATTTCAATCTAACCAAACAGCCCCAGTATGAATGCACCCCATAAGTAGAAAGGGAGACAGAGCCTTCAGTTTTTAGAGCCAGCTCCCAGTTTGGTTCAGAGACAGAGACTTCTGGTTCTACTAGAGGTTTCTTTAGTTAAAAAGGAGTTTTTCCTCTTTCCAATGTTGCCCATCGGCTCCGCTCACAACAGTGGATTGAATCAACGAGAAGATTTGATCTAGTCCACTGATTTTCTCAGCTTTTTATCAACTGGCTTCAGCACAAATGACCAGGACTGATGTGGAATGTAATGGATTTGATTTAATTGGATTATACTGAATTAGACCTATTTGGAATATCAGTGAATTGGACTGTCTGTACTGTTTTCATTTTTTTTTTCTTCCTCTTTTTTTTAAGTTCCTTTAGATCACTTTTGTGATTTGTGAAATTGGCGCTGTGGAAATCAAACAAAATTACAAAGAATTGTGGAAAGCATGTGAAAAGCCTTTCATTGGCAGACTAGCCACCACTTTTCTGGTGTACCCTCATCTTCTGCTTGGACCTCTCCTTTACATTATCTACTCCCCTCCGCTTGGCAATATTTCCATAAATATGGCATCCAGAACCACTGCCGAGCAGATAACACTCAGGTCTTCATGTCCGCCATTTGTGACCATGACTAAAGGCAAGCTGTGTTAAAAACATCTGAGCAGGCAGCTGCTGCACAGCAGCAACAGGAAGGCTGTTAGGTTGGATGCAAACATGCTACTACACACAATGTTGACAGTGTGATGTTGGGCTGAGAGGTGAAGAAGGTTTAAATAACAAGCATCATCCAAAGATTAATGAAACAAAAATATGTTTCCATCCAACCTGTAGCAACGTTCAGAAACTCCAGCAGGAGAATCCTGCACATATTAATTTACAGACAGAAAACGTAACTCAGAAATGGCCAGACTGAGACACTACGGTCTGATCTCCTGAGGGTAATTTGTAAATCCCATCAATAAATCAGCTTATTGGCAGCTGATTCTGAGTGCTTGCTGGACCTGTTTTATTTCACGCTCACATAAATTCTCATTTATATTACTCCTTTTGTTTTACTAATATTCTGGGTTATTTTATGGATAGGCAAAAATAAGCCTTGGCTTCGGCCTATTCCAATGTAACTGAATATATATATATATATATATATATATATATATATATATACATACATACATATACATTGTGCTGTCCCAAAGACTCAACTAAAACATTAACCCATAAAGACTCATTTGCATGATGTGAGTCCAGTGCTTGCCTGTGTTTGTTAGTGACCAGCTGCCAAGAGGTCAAAGTTCACATTTTATCCCACAAAGTAATAGCTTTCCCTGCTCTGTGCATCCTTCTATCCAATTATGGGTAGAGGCTGGATTGAATCATAACTTGGTGGGTCAGGATTTTTAGGTCAGATGGAATCATGTAAACATTGATTTGTCTTTTCATCCGGTTGACAGATTATTGTCTTTTCTTCTCTTCTAATGCATTCACTTTGTCCTTTTGAAATTCCCTGACTAGCCTCAAGTCATTATTCTATCATATCAAGTATTTGACAAGGTTTTAGCTTATTAAACTGTAAATGGATTTCATCTCGTCATTAAACCAACCAGTGATCATTTTTAATTTTCTTACTTTGTAAATATTGGGCCCTAAGGTAAAAATGGTACAGTTTACTAGTACATTCATTTACACACACTTGCACACACACTCCTGAGTTAAACCATTATGTTTAACTCAGGTGGTACTCCAGTGACCTTCTTGATGTGAGGCAGTAGTGCTAACCACCACAACCCCTGGCTGGCATGATGCAAAACAAATTTCAGACACACCTCTGTAAATTAAGTTGCATCATAGTATCATATAATATTGTATCATATCGTACTGTATTGTATCGTATTGTATAATATTGTATTGAATATTGTATTGAATATTGTTTGATTTTGTATTGTATTGTGTAATATTGTATTGTATCATACGATATTGTATGATTTTTGGATATAGTATGATATTGTATCATTTCATATGACACTTTATCACATCATATCATACCATATCATATCATATCATATCATATCATATCATATCATATCATATCATACCTCCCTTGCTAGTTCCATGCAAAAGTTATTAAAGAATAATTGTGTTCTTCACACTAGTTATTAGATTAAAGCTGGCTAGAGACAGCTCCATTTTCTCATTTCCCATGTGTTACATCATCAATTACTTTCTATATCTCCCAGTTGCAATGTGAGCATGGAGGCAAGAAAAGACAAGAAAAAAGGGATGAAAGGTAACAGGCGTTTCACAAAACGTTAATAATGGAAGCATTATTTTAAATCAGCTTCATCATCTAACCACGGTTTTTATCTAAGAAGATTCACAAACAACAGAGCTGTGCATCTTTACTCAGAGCCCATCCTGCAGCCTCCTCTCTTCATGTTTGCTTTGTTGAACATGAAACATAAGACAAAATCTTCACATAAACATGTGGTTCTTCCACGTCTTAAAATTACATAACTGTAACTTCATATGAACTACAAAACATGACATGCACCACTAGGGAATTCTGTCCCACTCTTCTATAATGTTGCTTTTACAGCTTTTGTTTGTGAATATTCTTAAAGATGCACTATGTAACTTTTCAACCTTGAAACTACTTCCTGACTTTTTTTGATGGCTCAGTGACATCATTAATGTGCCCAGCAGCATCTCAAGGCTGAGAAACTACACTATGCAACTTTCACTTTATGCACCCTGTCACACGCTAGCAAACGGATATAAACATACAGGTCATTTTGAATGCACACCATGGCTGATACAGCAAAAAAAACATGAGAAGAATTTATTAGAGGAAGAGAGGAAAAGAAAAGGGACACAGCGAGCGATAAGGCAAGAGTTAACATAAGACTGTCTGGCTGGAGAGAGCCGACAGTACAGGTAGGATGCAAGACAGATGCTGGATTAGCTGTCGATGGGGTGCATCACTGAAAAAATCTGCTAAAGTCGGTGTCCCGACGTTGAAAATTCTTCAGGGAAAAATGAAGAAATTTTTCACATTCATTCAACAATAAGTAGCCATCACGACAGGACTCAACCCCATTGCTTGTTTTCCTAACAAGCCTGCACATTCAAACACCCTTGCCATCTGTTCCCTCCACCACAAGAAATATCACTCCGTAAATGTCCAAGTCATCTGAGAATCCCTGCTCCACCTGCTGAATGCAGCCTGTAATAATTTGATCTACTACAACAGTGTCTTTTATTGTAATGATTTGTTCTGCAGGTAAAGCAAGGTTATGCCCTGGTCGTCCTGTTGACACCACTGACCGACTCACCTAGAGATTTCATTTCATCAGATGCGCCCCTCACAGCACAAAGCATCTTAAAGGATGTCATAGCAGGAGTTACTTAGCTTTACAAGAGTACAGCAGGCTATGGAATGAAAAATTATCACATGGTGTACACGTTCTTCCTTTAGCCACGCCACCATGTGCAGCCTAACATGCTTTTGGGACCAGAGTGCAGGCTCACTAAGTTCAGGAGGAATTAATGACCCGTCTTACCATAAAGCAGCTTTTATATGATTTAAATATCACTGTGTGGTTATTTATAACCAAGTTATCACTTTTAATAAGGAAAATCAGGTTTCAGTTTACATTTTTTTATATCATTTTTTGTTTTCATTTTTTGTTTTTGGCATTCTGTTTCTTATTTTTCCTCATCTGGTGTACCTCTGTGTGTGTCTCTTTGTACATGGCCTTAAGTCATGATCTTTTATTGGCATTTTTTGGGGCATTTACCTGCAAAGTAGGACCAGCTAGTCAGTCCTTCAACTTACAAGAGATCAGCTTTTACCAATCTAAGAGAAAAAATACGAACAATTTTGCAGACTTTACGAACACATCCATGAGCATGTTTAATAAAAACTTAAATAGAACTTAAGAACAAATTTAAGAAGATTCCTAAGAAGATATTGTTGAATGAGGCCCGTTGTTGTGTTGCATGATCCAGTTTCAGATTTAGCTGTCAGACAGGCTGTCTCACATTTGACTCTAGATTACTTTAGTATCCAGAGGAGTTTATGCACCACTCAATGGCTGCAAGTTGTCTTGGTCTTGTGGCTGCAGAACAAGCCCAACTCATCATGCCTCCACCGCCCAATAGAATAAAACTGGACAAAAGGTGAACTTTCTTCTTCATATGATGGTAAGTTTTTGGCATTTGCTCCAGCAGACAAGAAGATTTACGAGTCTGCTAAAATAAATAAATTAAAAAGTAATAAATTAAAAAAAAAAGAAAAAAAAAACACAATTTCAGTGTTGATGGTCTTTACTGCAAATTATTTACAATTAAAAATCTTGAACAAAACATATCTGGTGTGGTGACATTTTCAGTGCTGGTAGACTGATCTATCAGGCATAGAGGGGGCCTGTCTGACATTATTTACAAGTTAGTGTGTTGCTCCTGCTGCTGCTGCAGGTTGCAGGAAAAAAGAGAATGTCTTGTTGATTTTGCTGGTTTCAGATCAGTTACCAGTTTGCTGGCAGTTGGGTACATCAACATCATGCACACACATTTACTCATCATTACAACATTATACATATATACTATATATTCTGTTTGCGTGCTCCCCCCCATGCTTCTCATATTTATCAGTTTCTTATTTATTTTGTACCTCCTTTTTCGAATAACGGAACAGAAAACACTGTGTCTAACACATGTGCCTAGAAAACAATAAATAATGAAGTCAGAATTAATAATAAGCGTCAACATGAAAACTTTGCCTGAAAGGGAGGTCTGCAGACTTCCCAGATCAGAAAGCAGGCTTACTTGTTTGGTCTGGCTGGACTTCAGATTAAAGATTTATATGTGTTGCCAGGTGACAGGTCTCCATCTTGACTTCATTCTGCCTTCTTCATCACACACATACAGATGAAGTGTGATAAGACAGTGTGGATTCTTCATGACCTCTAAAGTCAACATACTGGCTGTAACTGCAGCTCCTGAACCAGAGTTTAACTTTAAATATTTCATATCACTGTGGAAATGTGTGTGTGTGAATAAAAGACAGGTGGAAGACGAGGCTGAATGAATACTGATATGTAACTGTTAATTGCAAGCATGTTATATAGTATCTACAAAGGGTCGACATTTTCTCCTGTTAATGACTCAAAATTTCATGAACGGCCCGGAGAACAGATTTCTTTTTGTGCTAACTTTCACTAAATATGTTTTAGTGACTATTTCAGAAACATCTCTGAAAATCATAACATTGTTTTTTATCTATATGCTGTATACTGTATCTGTATCTATGTGCATTCCTCTCACAGTTTTCTTTACATTGCTTCTCATCCATAAAAAACAGCTGGTGTGGTAGTTTACTCCAGTTGCATTAAACCCAATTATCTCAATGGGAGTTTTTACGTGGTTAAATAAAGGTTAAAAAAAATAGATAAGAAGGCAGAACATAAGTGGGTAAAAGGTAAACTGCAGGCAAATGTTAAAGAACTACTGGCATCCTTATCAAATAACTATGAAAGATGCTAAGAGAAAACACTTATCAGATATTATTCTGTTAAAATACCACAAGCTCTGTATTTTAGTCAGACCATTATCAGTGTTCTGAAAACACCACACTTTAAAGAGGCCTGAAAACTTTCTTCATTACTGTAGTGACAGTCACTGTCACCAGGGCTCAGGTCTCACCCCCTGGTTTTGATCCTTCGGTCCCTGTCACCTGCTCGGTTGTCTTTGATAGTTTGAGCCTGTGACTCTGTGTTTTTAGATGAGATTGTCGGTCTTTTAAGCCCTCAGGTTCTTCAAAAGATGCCATCCCTCCTCGACTTCTTAAAGATGTCTTTCCAATTGTGGGTCCATCTGTTCTTACAGTCATCAATAGCAGTTTTGCTTTTGGTATGTTCCCAGGAAATTTTACGCATGCAGTAGTTCAACCACTGGTCCAAAAACCTCTATCCCGCAGTGTGTACAAATAACTGCCTTTTCTTGCAAAAGTTCCAAAAAAGATAGTTTGTACTCAACCATTGGACTTCCTGAAGGAGCACAATATTCTTTTTCAGTCTGGTTTGAAACCTCTACATTTTACAGAATCAGCTCTTCAAAGAGTTTTTAACAATATTTTAGTAGCTACTGATGCTGACTTTTAGCAGCTACTGGCGGCTGTGTTCTTTTGCTTCTGCTCTAAAATGGTTTAATTCTTACTTTGCTGACATGACGTTTTGTGTCAGCCTTGGTGATGTTGTGTCCTCTTCTGCCCCTTTCTTATATGGGGTCCCATGAGGTTTAGTTTAAGGCCTTCTACTCTTTTCTGTATACCTACTCCCACTAGATTCCATCCTCAGGAAACACATTATGATGCTGCCACCACCGTGCTTCGCTGTGGGATGATAATCTTGGGTTGAGAAGAGGTATTGGGTTTGGGTTAGACATGGATTTCTTTGATGGTTCAATTTTAGTCTAGTCTGACCAGAGGAACTTCTTTCATGTATCTGGCGAGCTTCCCATATACCTTTTCAATTTTTCAGTTAGGAACGGCTTTTTTTTCTGGCCATGCCTCCGTAAAGTCTGGCGCTGTAGAGTGTACAGCGTATACTGGTCCAGTGGACAGTACATGAGTTCCCACTATGGTGCTTTCCAGTTCCTTCGGGGTAATCTGTGATTTCTTTGTTTTTCTCTGAGTAATGCCCTCCTTGCCCGCTCTGTGAGTTCTGGTGGACGATGCTGTCCAGGCAGGTTTGCTTTGGTAAAATTCTGATGATACTTTAATAGTGCTGCATAGGACTTTTGATTTTTTTTTTTTCAAACTCAACCTTGATTTTTTTTTTTTTTTTTTTTTTTTCTCCCCAACTTTGTCCCTGACCCGTTTGGCGAGCTCCACGGCCTTCATGTAATCTGCTTGGTGCAAACCCTGGAGCCTTTCAGCAAAGAGTCAGATGACCTGAGGTCATCAGGGTCAAATCTACTTTCTGTTCCTATAGTCAGAACTAAACATGGAGAGGCAGCATTTGGCTTTTATGTGGAACAAACTGCCAGAAAACTGCAGGTCTGCTTAAGCCCTCAGCAGTTTTAAATCAGGGTAAAAACTTTTCTATTTGCTGCCTTTTATCAAAACAACTATTAATTGCTCACACTAGAACTTTTATTTCTTGCTTTTTATCTGTTTTATTTATCATATATTATTTAATTCAAGAATAGCAAACTATCTTTAGCCTACTTTTTATTATATACTTCATTCCTTGTACGCTCTAAAACATTCAAATGTCAAGGGACACATATGAGTCATGCATCATCTGTGGATATGTGGGTATGATTTCACTGCTGTGAATTTTATAGAGGCAACAGTAATGAGAGCAAAGCATACAATTAGATTTGCTCTCATGCAATGCTTAATTGGAATAATTTAAGCAAAATTATCATGAAGTTCAGGTGCATATCCTCAGGGACATGTAAGGAGCACCTTTCACTTCACCAAATGCATGAAGAAATCACATGATCACACCATTTCCAAGCTGCAAGCCAATAACATGACTGACCCCCATTAAAAAGGTTTAGAAAATCACCTGTAAGCTGGTGTGAGTCTTTTGCCTGTGACTCAGTGAAACTAATGCACATTAATCTTCATAACATCCAATTATCCATGAAAATTTCATGATGAACAAAACTCCCTCCAGAAGCTTCTCAGCAGCATGCTAACAAGCCGGGCTCCTGCTGTCCAAGGTTCACCTTTTCTTCAACCGTTTCTCCACAAGATGCAAGAAGGGCCTCACTCATATATAACCACATAAACAGAACCATGTCACAGGCACTTCACCAAGGCCCATCAAATATTTACCAGGTTTAGTTTGCTCAGAGGTCAGGGAAATACTGGGGAATTTGACTCTGAATTCACAGCTTTTCCATCAACATTTACAACCGGATGAGCACCGATATATTTAAATATGAAGTGTTTCTTGAAATATTTCACCTATGCAAACATCAAGTTCTGATGTAAAAAAGCCATGATGATGCTGTCTGTGCATGCGTGCCTGCATGTGTGTAATAATTTTTTCCAGTAATGAAAGAGTTAAATATAGGCCTGCTCGTGTGGATGGGAGAAAGCATGACAGTGGTGCCTATTCAAGTCAGGTTACATGATGCGGCTTTCCCAGTAGTGTGACAAGTCATGTCAGCAACAGCAGGAAGATTCATTTAAGGTTAGAGAGATGTCAGATGACCCATTTTAAAAAGAGTCAGAGTGTGTTTCTCTGAATTTTCTGCACTGAATGTACATACTTTATTCCCAGAATCAATACTAGGACACTCATGCCTACATAAACCCACTCACTCCAGTATCTCTTACACAAATAAATGTGGTAAAAAAAAAATTCTCATATACTAACCCAGTCTATGCGATGTGTGCTGTAAAAATGCCCACCTGTAACCAAAGAAGCCACAAGTCATGATGATAATATGGTGATCATGAGTTCTTCTCTGAAGAACAACAAAACATCAACCAAAACAAGTCATCAGAAGAGATTTTAAAAGTTCAAACCAAGAAGGGAAAATCACAAACACTGCCATTCTGTACTAATGTTATTCTAACATTCAACCTTTCTTTGTGGTCATGCAATCTCAACTACCTACTAAAACAATAGAACTTTTCCTCATGCCACTTGCTTGCCAGTGATGTGAGCATTTCGCAGTGCAAAATGGTGGTAACATCTTTCCTTCTGTTTTTAACAGTTTATATCAGGAATTAGGCTGAACTGAAACAGTAAAAGTGAACAGTTTTGGGACTTGCACAGAATAACTGCAGTTGATGTGTCAGGGATCACAAACTCCGGACCACTTGGACCAGAGTCCTGCAGGTTTTCAGTCCTTCCCTATTGCAACCCACCAGATCCAAACAGTATTTATGGAAATATCCCACCTGGGTGTGTGAAGCTGTAAAATGGGACAAAAAATAAATTGATCACCTGACAGTGGCTAGTTTATAGTTTGAGGCTTAGGCTGATAATATACTTGCTTTGTTATGGTGCTCAGTGTTCATGGTGTGAGCGTAATTATTCACACTTGTTAACGGAGGATTCCACTTGGGAGCATGTTAGAGAACTCAGCCTGGATATAGTCAAACAAGCCTTATAGTAAATAGTATATTGAGCCTCTAAAACAAGTACACCGTATCTTGTCTTTGAGACTTTCCAACACTTTTAGCACTGTTGATCCTCTTACTTTCAGGTCAAATTGGTCCTATCACTGACCCTAACAGTTACTTAAATATTGCAGCTTGTGAACATTTCTGAGTATGTGCACAAACAACACTTCAAACAAATAAAAAATGGCCATTATAATCATGCTTGATATATAGCAGGTATATTTTGGGCTTTAAACTGCAGTAAAAACCATGTCAACAGGTGGCAGGACTTTCTACCACTTAATTTAAAAAAAGATGTGTTAACACAGCATTTAATTCTATTAGTTTTGGTATGCTAGTAACCAGTGTTGCGAGTAACGCGTTACAGTAACAGTACGAAATGACTTTACTGGACCACAGTAACATGTTTTTCTGCGTTACTCGAACCACGTTTGCCTCTGTGTAAAGTTCTTATATGTTTTAAGTGGAACGCGCATGCTGCTGCCTGTGTGTGTGCTTGCCTGAGCACGTTGCCATAGAGATCAATTTGGGTGATGTAGCTGATTGTGCACCAACAAAGGAAAAAGAAAAATGGAGACGGAGACAGAGACAGGGGCTTTTGGTCAGTGGCGATTTTTGCATTATTTTCAGTTCAGTCCAGTTTCAGTCCAGACTTGTGGTGAAAGATCCTGCTCACCGGTCAGTAGAAGAAGTCCTTCAGCAGCCGACCTGCCTAAACAAACTAATCTTTTTACAAAATTTCCTGGAGCGCAGCAGCTGGTAACACAGACAGAACTTGACAAGCTAGTTGCAGGGTTCATTGTGGGAGACATGCTCCCCCTGTCGACTATTGAATAGTCCAGGTTTAGAAAAACACTAGATAAAATGATTATGAGACAAGTGTGTCCATTTCTTCCCACAGACAGGGATGTTGTTCTTGTAGTTTTAAAGCCATGTTGTTTAGAATATACAGTAAACACTCTGCAGACAGGCAGTGATGATTCGGCTATGATGTTTGTCCATGTCTACACGGTGAATTAAGAAATGGTAAAGTAAAGTAATAAGTAGTGATGTTACTTTTTAAATGCAGTAACTAGTAATGTAATTTCATTATAATTTACAAAAGTAAATAGTAACTAATTACTTTTTTAGAGTAACTACCCCAACACTGCTAGTAACTGTAAGCAATTTAGCTAGCTGTCAGCTTTCTTATAAATGTTGCCAACCTCTTAACACAAATGGCTAGCTTATCCATACTGAGTGTAAGCCGAGGAAGTGTCGTATCCATTTGGTCATCAACTCAAGCAGTTAGCCTCTAGACTGCTAGTTAGCCTCTCCAATGCTAATGCCAGTGTTGCCTTGTTAACATACAGCAGAAGTATCCAGAAGGCTAGCAGACTATAGAAGTCAGTAGTTAGCCTCTCCACTGCTAATATATATATATATATATATATATATATATATATATATATATATAAAGGACAACAAACAATGATTGTATAATGCAAGAATTGCTGCTGGTAGAATAAATCACTTTCTCACCACCTGTGAATCATTTGATGACGCACAAGGAGTTATTTTTTTCTTTACAGAAACATATGTTTACAGACTGTAACAGCTCTCATGGAAGCTCTGAAACTGACAGCAATGAACTAATGCACAATAAGAAGTGAGATCGGTCAGTTTCATCGTCATGACATGGCTCATAGTTTCTGCTTTGTGGGGGTGACATCCACAGTGGAGTCAAAAAGTTATAAACTAGCTTCTTTATCTCAGAGATTACCATGCCAAGCTGAGACTACCAAAAATGTAATAGCCAACAGGGGATGAGCAACAGTGCAAGAAGTACGCTTTGTTTTAGTAGCTTGCAGGTTTGTTCCTTGAGAGGAGTTACTGGACTGGTTGCAGGTCTCAGAGCATTAAACATTAACTTGTTCTGCATTCAGTGGGAAAGGATTTTATGAGTTTGTTGTTGTATCAATATTTTAAAAATGTGTTTAAATGTTTAACTTTTGTTGTACAGATAGTTTATTTTTAACGTTCATGATCATTCCTTGACATGTAAGATGGTAAGGTATAAGAAACTTGATCCTGTGAAAGCAAACGTTTAACAGAGTAATGAGCTGTTCCACCTCAGTAATGAGGCACCTGATGATTAACCTTACTGAACTCCTGAGGAGTAATTATCCCATGAATTAGGAAGCACTTACCAATGGAAATACATGCACACACATCTTTTATATAGATGAATGGACTGGTGGATAGATTTTGGACCCAATGAATATACTAAAACAAGACTACACAGATATTTAACCACACACATGAACACTAACACTCAGCCGCTAAGTATTTTCAATCTTGCATGTCTAAAAGGTGTGACCATCTATTAGGGACCAGAGGGGGGACCTGCCCCTACTATCTCCCCCAGCAGTCACACTCTGTCATCCCAGATTTGAAGCGGTGAGGTTGATAACTCAGCCTGGCTGGTGGATTGAATGTCTGTGTCCCTTGTCACCATTCGTGCATGAAGAAACACGCAAAGACTTGACGAATGTAGATGAATGTTTTCATGTTCATGTATTCATGCATAGAGACTAAAACATAGTGAACTGAACTGTACTTCTCTACGCTGAGTACATCTTCTGGTTTTGTTTCATGCTGCTGAATGAATTTAACGCTTTGTATTTCCTGTTTTTATGATAAGTGTCTGTATAAAGGTTTAACAAGAAACAGCTTTGCATGGACAGTGATTCATGCAAAGTGAAAGTAAAGCATAACCTTGCTTTCCGCTAACATCAGTTCATAGAAACACTTAACCCCTGGCTGATGTCTCTAAAGTCATGCTAATGTGAAACTAACTGGCAAGCAAACAGACCAGAATTCATAATACATGCAGAATACATAAACTCTACACTCTTACCAAAGAATTAGGGATTATGTTAAGAAACCCAGTGTTTTGAAAAGATACACACATATCATGACAAGCACAATAACCGATCAGTTCAACATAGCCCAAAATCACAATATATGTCAATTCAGAGAACCTTCTATAGGATGGTAAAGACCATAAAACATTGCAAAGAAAACCAGTAATTTTCTTTGAACAATAAATGGTGACAATTGGGAGGGTCACGCTCCCTTTTAAAGAAAGAAACTTTTCGCAGGACTAGACTTGAGAAGGGCGGCCTTCAATCGATTGGGTTGAGACAACACTGTCTCACCAGAAAATTCATGGTTGTAAATTTTAGGATGGATAGTTTTCTGTAGGAAGTGTTTACATGATATGAATCCAACAAAATTTAACATCTAGACTAGGGATGCACGATATATCGGCATTAATATCGGTATCGGCCGATGTTAGTCATTTTTTAACACATCGGTATCGGTCCGATAAGCAAAACTGGGCCGATATTAACAGCCGATATTTATTTTCGTATAATTGCTGATTGTGTTCGTGTGTTGGAAGGTTTGGCCATGCAGCCATGTTTGGACATGTGACAGCGATGCAGCACTACATTGTGGGATGTAACTGAAGCAAGAAGCAATTTCAGCTGTGTGGTAATTTTTCACGGTGTAAAAAGAAGGTACTCAAAAAGCAGTATGCAATATCTGCAAAGTCGAAGTAATGCGAGGAGGATGCCGTGTCAACTCATATAACACCACAAATTTGATATGTCATCTGAAAAACTACCATCCAGAACTTCACAAACAATGGTGGGAAGCTAACACCCCTAATGTTTGCCTTATTTTCACTTTGTACAGAATTTGATAATCTTAAACCTTTTAAAACAAAATACATATATCAACATCGGTAAATATCGGTTATCAGCCATAACAACAATATTAATATCGGATATCGGTATCGGCCAAAATTTTCATATCGGTGCATAATCTAGACCCCTCATGGACATGAATTTCAATTCCAACCATTTGTAAAGGTGCAGAAATAAAATAAAGAATAACCAATGGGTTAAAAATTAAAGGGGGGTGGAAAATATTGTGTAGTCTTTTGCATGAAGGTTAATGTAATGTGGCACTCTGCCATCCCCTCCTTTTTTCTTTTAAGTATTTACCTTTTAATGGATATTACCAAGTTGGGAAAAGTGGACATTGTTATATAGGAAAACAGAAGGAGAATGGATAAAGAAAATATGTGCTCTGAGAAACAACACAACAAAAACTGGGCAGGGGAGGAGGGCAGGAAAGAGTATATCAGAAATATGAAACCATACAGCCAGAGATACCTGCAAAACCTACAGGGAGAGAGGACAAGAAATCCAAGACACACAAAATTAATGGCACACAATTGTGGCATAAATGCATGCTTAGAAAAGAGAGGAGGGAACTCTAAGGTCGGAAGCAGGTGCTGAAGGGAGGTCCCTGACCAGCCAGGATCACAGAAGCTATTGTTAATAATATGGTTATCAAAAAAGAAGGTTTTCAGCTGAGTCTTAAAAGTCAAGAGTATGTCTGCCTCCTTAACCCAAACTGAGCTGGTTCCACAACAGAAGAGCGATATCGCTGAATTGCTTTGCCCTCCATTTTCATTGTAGAAGCTCCAGGAACCGCATGCACATCACAAATGCTTTGATATCTTTACTTTTAAAAAACTATAATCTTCATGGTGCAAGTCTAAAATAAGAAAAATATAAAAAGGGAAACAAAATGAATGGACACCCTTTAAATTTAGAGTACACAATATGAAGTTTGGTGTACAAAGAATTAAAATAAACTTGGGTGGTGACATAAGGGCATGGAAAGGGCCAGCGTTTAGCTGCTGGTGGTGGGCTTAGAGGGAGCAGACTTCTTTTTCTTTTTTTATGTTTATATATATATATATATATATATATATATATATATATATATATATATATATATATACATAAAATTTTTATCTTATTTATTTATTTTGAATTATGGAATTTACATATTCTTTCATCTTTCGGGGGGGGACAGAAAAAAGGAGAATAGTGAATAAAAGTTATAAGGAAAGTAGACAAAAGAAAGTGGAGACAAAGCTACAGTACATGGATGGCAACGATTATTCAGTCCAACCTAACAACAGACAACCAACAGTCCAGCTGAAGCCTACCGGACAGACTTCTGATTAAGCACATTCTCGGGGAAATTAGGGAAGGTGGAGTTGTGGAGGAGGTGCTATGTGTGGGATACACGTTGTGGAAATAAAATGACTGCAGAAGTAAGATTTAAAAAGAACAGAAAATAGGATGATTCGCAAGAGGAGAGATTAAGATAGAAGAAAACTTTACCAGAGCTGTGACATTATAATTAATGTAGAAATTTTGTGAGTGTGGGAAAGAAGGTCACTAATAAGTTAGAGGAAAAATCTAAGAAGCAAGAATTAGAGTGAATGAGATGAATCAGGTCGCCTATTTTGAACTTTCACTAAAGCTTTGTTTCCATTGTTATTCAGCTCATTTTATATTTTTCCTCAAATTTACATCAGTCTAAATCAGCATCAGATATCCGTATATAGACTGAGCAAGTTGCAAATGATCAGAAAACCCAATTAAATTATTTAAATGATGATTATTTGCATGAAATTTTTTTGTATTTGCATGATCACACTCATCATTAAAAGCAACTCATTCCTTATATCTTGCACTTAACATACAAACTCTCATGCACCAGCATCAGTGGCGTTGGACTGTGGGGGTCAAAGGTAACATTTACCCAGGGCCCACTGTACGGTGGGACCCTTGAAAATCCTGGAATGAAAATTTCTTTTTGTGTTCCAATTTAAAAACTTTTAATTAATTAATCTAATAATCTAAGTCAGTTTGCCTGAATGAAGGTGCAGAGAGTTTTGCATTTCAATTAAAATGGATACCTGTGCTGGTCTGTTCAACTGAGTTACACAGAGTGCAACGAGACAGCCAGAGGAGAAAGTCAAGTATGTCCCAAAGAAAGTGAAGTCTGGATACCAGAAAAGGGAGAAAAAAAAGCTGGGTAAGAAAATTAAATGAGGGGCAGCAGCTTCTTTTTAATTTCTTAGAGAAGAGAGGTGAGCAGCACCTGAACTAACAGTTGGAGCTGATATCAGCAGCAGTTGCCTATAAGGAAAATACATTAGGATTCATTTGTGGGCAACACAGATATATTACCATCAGAAATTCATTATTTTACTTTTATGGACCTCACATCTGGCACATGTAGCCTCTGCGTCTTCACTGACAGTAGAAATACTGTAGCAGCAACAGGTTTTGCTTCAACAGACCAAATAAATTAAAAACATATGGCGACACTAACATGACACAGGTTAGCCATTGTTGCTGTGCCTTGTAGAGGAGAGATAGAAGATACAAGTGAAGAAATAGGAAGTGAAGGTGTCTCTGAAGGTGGGGAGGAGGTTGAGGAGAAGAATGAAAAGCAACAGGAAGACAGTTAGAAGCTGAGCACTGTAGAAGAGTGTCTGCCAGATGAAAAGGGAAAATGGCTGGAGAAATCATTTTGCCATTTAGAGGTTAAAACTAAGATAATATTTATTACCTTTGTCTTGTGGGAAAAGCACGAGACCTATCGATCAAGACCATTTAGGGGCCCACCAGGATGGTTTGTACATAGGGCCCAGGGCCCCTGACCAGCACACATATGTTCTAGGAGTATAGTTATTTGTGTTTTTCTCAGTTTTGTCCTCCTTTAGGTGCTCTTGGTGATGTCTGCTTTGTTTTTTTACAGAGGCCATAGTTTTCTGATGAGTTTCTTTGCAGGTGTAGCAGCTGGTTGTTTGGGTGTTCTGTTCAGGTTTTGATTTTATGGTCGTTGTTTGTTTGTCTTTAATCTTTTTTTTTTTATCTTTTCCTCATCTTCTCATCACTCTTTTTTCTCATCTCTTAACTCCCTCACTTTTTTTTTTTTGTTTTTTTGTTCCCTTTGTCTGGTTAAGCTTTCAAAGCCACTAAAAAGAATTGTGCATTTAGATGCAACCTGACAGCTCTCATAAAAGATCAAATCTTTTTGTCTTAACAAACGCAATTCAGATTCATGTAGGTTATGACTGATTACTCATTTTAAGAAAACAAGCATCAACCAAAAAGGTTGTGGCAACTTAAAGCAACTTGTGATGATAGAT
Organism: Melanotaenia boesemani; assembly: GCF_017639745.1. Taxonomy (NCBI): domain Eukaryota; kingdom Metazoa; phylum Chordata; class Actinopteri; order Atheriniformes; family Melanotaeniidae; genus Melanotaenia; species Melanotaenia boesemani. The sequence continues at coordinate 34,269,152 of NC_055686.1, read as the reverse complement.
GATGTAGTAGATGATTTAAAGAGGCTACTATTGACTCATGTTAAATCTTCTTATCTGTTCGCATGTTAGAAAAGAAACAATTAAACCATCAAATGAGTATAAACACTTCAGGAAAACACATTTCTAACTTTAAATAGAACAGATTTGTATCTGTAATCCTACCTCTGATGCAGCATTTACCCAACTAAAATTTGAAAAAGGAACACCTCTTCACTGCATCAATACAAAACATGCTGAAGCTCTTTTATTCTCTTTGATTGATGTAAATTTTTACTTTGGGAATTGCTGCAGTGCATTTCCATTTGTCAGATTTCCCAGGAGAGTCACACCACACATCCCACCAGCATTCCAGCCCACAATTCCCATTCAATCAAACACACCCTCCCCCCTGGGTTTTTATTTTCAACACAGCTACCCTGAACACAGACACAAACACATCCCATCACCCCCATCGAAGCCCCATCTGAACCATTGCAACATTAAATGAGGCAAGTTTATTTACTGTTACAGTAAATAAACTTGCAAATAGACGTCCTATTATTGTCAAGAAAGGAGTGGCAATGATTAAGATGTGGATGTGTGAAGGTGGACAGAGATTGAGGGAGAATTATGTGTTGGTGTAGATTATGTAGATTATTTCTTTCTTATTTCTTTTGCTGTTTTCAAGCAGCCAGACTTCCTTGTAATCAGCTAAAGACTTTCTGAAGGTCTTTAAGCATTTTTCTTTGGATATTGGCTGCCTTTCACTCATTTTCAATTCAGTTTTTGTACCTGATCATTTTCAGGGGAAAGTGTTTCTCTGTTTGTTAAGTCACCAACACTGAACTGTAAATTATTCAACCATAAAATATAAAACACTGTACTAAAGAAAAGAACCAGATTTGTGACAGCACAGACAATTTAGCTAAGAACTAAAATGAAATTGTATCATTAGGTACTTTGTTAGCCTGTCACAGAAATATATAACTTTTTTCTATTTCTTTACTTCTACAAAACATGCCAAACTTTATTTCACAGATATGAAATACTATTTTTGCATGAACAAGGTGATTCCCAAAGAGCTGTTGGCACATCTTAGCATGGTGCAGTGTGACTTTACAAAGTTAGGAAACTGGACAAGGAGAGACAAATGAAGACACATGAGACCTAAAAACTGTAGATCAACAGGATCTGAAAGAGCTGTTCTTTGAAAAATAGGAAAACTCCAGCAAAGACCTGAGAGATGCATCTAGATCTTCAGTTGATCCATCTGCTTTCGGCCAAAGCCTCACCAGAAATGGTCTCTATGGACGGGTGGCTGTCAGGAAGCCATTCTTAAGGAAGGGAAACAGGGAGAAAAGGCTGAGGTATGTCACATGACACAAGAACTGCACTGAAAAACTGTGTGATGGAGAGATGAATCCTCCCCAGAGCTGGTACCTCAGCATTACTGAAGCAGTGTGAGATCTGTACAGAGAACAAAAAGCAGAAACATCCACTTAACAAAGTCCTTCAAGAAGTCTGGAGAACGTTTCCTGAACAATACTTTAAATGTGAGTAATCTTACATTAATTTGTAGTTTAATTATTTTATCATTTTAAAATCTTTTTGTTTAATATAATATAATATATTATTGTGTTAAAAAAAAATTCAAGTTGTGTTTTTGAGTTTTATTTATGTTCCATATTGACCTTGCAATAAAGATTTTATTGCATACTGTACAATTGTGATTTTCCTTTAAGAGGCAAAATAAGTATTGGTATTGATGTGTATATTCAAGCCTTTTGTCATGTCACAATTCTGTCATAATACAAGTTTTGCTCACTTGTAAGGACAAATAAACAAGAAAAAAACAGACATTAAACAACTTGGTGGTTATTTTATTTGACTAATCAATACAGCTTTTAATGTCAAGTACCGGCGGTCAGGTCAAGGCCGACTGACCGAATGCAGTGACCCATTCCCAGCAGCATCTTTCAGCTCTTCCAAATCCTCATCTTCTCCAACTCACCTCCTCAGTTTTATCCCAACAATATCAGCTCTACACCACTCAGCAGTGTTATCCATCCATCCGTTAGCTACACTTGCTTTATACAGTTGGATTAAATGAATAATCTTAATTGAGACCTTGCCCACATTAGGCCACCTAATGAATTCGAGCCATAAGCATTAATAATATTATTTCAAATAACGGAAAACACTGTTTAATGATAACATTGTTAAAGCCAGGGTTTGCTTATTTATTTTTCATCCAAAGTTGATAACAGCATGTTTAAGGTTTTCAATAATTCATGTTTAGGGACCTTCTGCAAGCCCTTTTACATCTCCATCATCAAGACTAACTAGATGCTGGCAGTATTGCCAAGGGGATGTTTGTTTACACAGATCAGATGCAGAGCGAGAAAAGAGCTTCCTCCAGTCAGAAGATTGTCTATACAGTCATCCATGACTGTGTGGTTTTCAGCTTCGACGTGCTGAAGACCCTGTACCACCTCCTGTTGAATACTGGTGGGCGGATCGATCCAAAAATGTATAATATTGAGACCAACATTAGTCTCGATATCAATCCTTACTTGTGAGATAACATCAAGAATTTACTGTTGTGCTTGAAACTGTCAGAATCTTCATAAATAAGGAAGATAAAGTAGTTTTTGATGGATTCAGTTCACAGCTGTGACAAAGCACCCGCATGCCCAAAATCAGCTCCTCTTGCCAAGATAATGCCATATTCATATTTTTAAAATAGCATCAGTAATAACTTGTATATCCATCCATCCATTTTCTGCTGCTTATCCGGAGTCGGGTTGCGGGGGCAGCTGCCTAAGCAGGGAAACCCAGACTTCCCTCTCCCCGGCCACATTCAACAGCTCATCCGGAGGGATCCCAAGGCGTTCCCAGGCCAGCCGAGAGACGTAGTCTGTCCAGCGTGTCCTGGGTCTTCCCCGGGGCCTCTTTCTGGTGGGACGTGCCTGGAACACCTCACCAGGGAGGCATCCAGGAGGCATCCTAACCAGATGCCCGAGCCACCTCATCTGGCTCCTCTCGATGTGGAGGAGCAGCGGCTCTACTCTGAGTCCCTCCCGGATCACCAAGCTTCTCACCCTATCTCTAAGGGAGAGCCCGGCCACCCTGCAGAGAAAACTCATTTCGGCTGCTTGTATTCACGATCTTGTTCTTTTGGTCACTACCCACAGCTCGTGACCATAGGCGAGGGTAGGAACATAGATCGCCCGGTAAATCAGGAGCTTTGCCTTTTGGCTCAGCTCCTTCTTCACCACGACAGACCGATGCAGAGCCCGCATCACTGCAGATGCTGCACCGATCCACCTGTCAATCTCCCACTCTTGTATAATAATAACTTGTATATACAATTCTAAATGTAAGGCTTGAAAACTGTCACAAACGTCATAAATAAGGAGGATATGTGGATTTTGGTGGATTTGGATTTCACCGCTGTGACAAGACATCTACATGTCTACATGATTTTTATAGTATGAGTAGTATGTTTACTGTTCATGTGTTAAGGTTTAAAATATTTAAGTATTAATTTTGCTGATTTATCTCTTAGCTTTAACGTGTTTAATTTGGGAGTTCCCCCAGCACCACAAGCAGCAGAGCCAACCAGGCCCGGCTGCATGGTCCTCCCTGAACTTTGAGCTTGTGACTTGCTCTACATTGACTGACCAATATGCGAGACACACCTCGAAAGGCCGCCCCCGTCACTCACAAAGTGAGGCAGAAATTCAAACAGAAATGTAAAACGAAGACTTAGAAATGAATACGCTTGGGGAAATAAATAGTGGAAGAAAATACAAGATTAGAAATAATCTGGGCGTAAATATGACTGAATTAAAAATGTGTCAATAAATAAATAAATAAATAAAATGTTTGATGGAAATAAAATAAAGAAATAAATATAGTATCAATACAAAGTCCAAATTAAAACAGTTGAAAATTACTAATGAAATATTAATTTGTCATATTTTATAGGCTTCTTAATGGAAAAAGTTTTTTTTTTTTTTTTGTATAATTTATTGGCATACTCCTGTATTTATTTTTTATTTTAGCAGTTTCTGCCCTTTATAGTCTGAAGAGGGTTCAAACTGTGTTGAAGAATAAAGCTGCTCAGACCAAATATTCACTTTCCAGCTTCTCAGGATTCAACAAATGCATCTATTTCCTGTTTTCTTGGTGCTTTAAAAAAAGAGACATTAACTCATTACTGTGCATTTCCAAACAGTTATAGAAAACAGACATGTTTTGAAGGCTAATTCTTTTCATTTCACAGCACTTTTGCATGGAACATCCACTCCTTTTCCATTATTATGGGCTGTACTGTTGAAACCACCTGCTGTGTTTCCTCTCGCTTCTTTGTGAGTTTATGGGGCACTCAGCAGTTCGGTATATGCACGCTGCTGCTTCGCAGAGAAAGCAATAAAAAATAAAGATGGTCCTTCTTTGTGATGTGGGTTTCTCTTTGGTTGTCACTGACACTCCCTCCAGGCTTTTTTGTGAACTGCATGCATTCCCACTGCTGAGCCTCATGTCAGCACACTCTACTGCTATTATTTTACTGTAAACCAAAGCCTGAATGCCCCCTGCTGGTGATTTTAAAACACTTCCTGTAAAAAACTGAGGCAATCTTCTGACCGGAGCAAGCTATTTTCTCCCTCTGCATCTGATCTGTGTAAACAAACGTCCCCTCGGTAATACTGCCAGGATCTTGTTAGTCTTGTTGATGGAAATGCAAAAAGGCTTGCAGAAGGTCTCCAAACATGAATTATTGAAAAACTTTGAATATGCTGTCTTCAACTTTGGGTAAGAAAAACAAATAAATAAATAAATAATAACTTTTAAAACTATCTGTATCCACCCACCCACTCTCGACCTTTTCTTCCATTACAAGGAGCTTTGAAGTGATGCTTATTTTTCCCTGTACCCTCGTGTGATTGCACTCTGCTGGTGCTTTAACCCATCAGTCATTTGAGTCGTGCTTACCTTACATCAGCCCACACCTGCACCACCACATTCAGTTTAGAGGCAAGGTGCTTCAGCATTTATGGTAAACAAACAGTCTGAAACATCATGCTGGGGCTTACAATGACTATTCATAAAGACTAAAATCCTCAGCCCAGATAAGCACCCAGCAAACAGAATAATCGTCTTTCCCCACTCTGGAGAAGAATAAAAGATGGAAAGGGGGATGTAATGAGGATAGCAGCAAAAAAAAAATGGTGGGTTAGCTGCCAAAGCCTAAATTAATATGCACAAATCAATACAAACAAAACAGTGATTTAAAGTATCTAAACAACACCTTAAAAGTGAATTATGAACACAAACAAAAAATAGCATTCACTCAGAAATGTTTTTATCTGTATCTTGTAAAGTATTCATCCCCATCAGAAATTTCCTGTTTTGTATTATTACTACTTGGAATTTAAATGGATATATATATATTTTTTTTTTTCACTAGAAACAATTAACTTTACATTAACCATTTGTTCCATTTAGTCCTGTTGTATATACTAAAACAATAGCTAACAATTAGCTAGCTATTAGCTGTCTTACCTGGGTACTAGCTACATGGCTCTATCAGACAGACAGACAGACAGACAGACAGACAGACAGACAGACAGATAGATAGATAGGTAGGTAGGTAGATAGGTAGGTAGGTAGGTAGGTAGGTAGGTAGGTAGGTAGGTAGGTACATTGAAGCCATTATTCATTTACTCCACATTCACACGTGGGTGGTAATAAGTTACATGTTTGGTCACCGCTGTCATGGAGCAAGCTGACAAAAATGTTAGATTAGATTAGATTAGATTAGATTAGATTAGACTTTATTAATCTCACAGTGGAGAAATTCACTTGTTACAGCAGCTCTTGTTACAGAATAAAGTGCAGAAAGCAGACAGAATAAGGTGAACATGCATTACAACAAGAAGGTGCAATATAAACTATTTACAAGAAAAGTCTGAGAAAAGCAAAAAATATGTAGCATTATAAATATAAAAGATATATATATATATATATATATATATATACATATATATATACATACATATATAATTGACAGTGCAAAAGAAAACAACCTCACAGACTATATACATATTTACATAGTGATGGTGGGATATGAAGAATATGATGATATTGATAATGGGGGGGTATTGCACAGTAAAATATAAATAAATATTGCACAGTATTATGACTATACAGATAAGTTGTACAGTCTGACAGCAGTGGGAATGAAGGACCTGCGGTAGCGCTCCTTTCTACATTGAGGGTGTCTCAGTCTGCTGCTGAAGGAGCTGCTCAGCCCCTCCACAGTCTGGTGCAGCAGGTGAGAGGTGTTGTCCATGATGGATGTGAGCTTGGCCAACATCCTCCTCTCACCCACCTCCTCCACAGAGTCCAGCGGGCAGCCCAGGACAGAGCTGGCCCTCCTGACCAGCTTGTTCAGTCTCTTCCTGTCCCGGTCAGTGCTGCTCGCTCCCCAGCAGACAACGGCGTAGAGGACAGAAGAGGCCACCACAGAGTCATAAAATGTCCTTAGCAGAGGCCTGCATACTCCAAAGGACATCAGTCTCCTCAGGAGGTGGAGGCGACTCTGGCCCTTCTTGTACAGGGCGTCTGTGTGGTTTGACCAGTCCAGTTTACTGTTGAGGTGAACACCCAGGTACTTGAAACTGTCCACCAGGTCAATGTCCTTCCCCTGGATGTTCACCGGTGTGTGGGGTAGTGTCCTTCTCCGGAAGTCAATCATCATCTCCTTGGTCTTACTGGTGTTTAAGCACAGGTGGTTGCGCTCACACCAGTCCACAAAGTCCATGATGACTGACCGGTACTCCAGCTTGTTCCCCTCAGACACACAGCCCACAATGGCTGAGTCGTCAGAGAACTTCTGGAGATGACAGCTGCTGGTCCGAGGTGTAGAGGGCGAAGAGGAACGGTGCTGTTCCCTGTTCACTGTTCCCTGAGGGGCCCCCGTGCTGCAGACTACCACCTCAGACACACAGTTCTGCAGACGCACGTACTGTGGCTGGTTGGTGAGGTAGTCGATGGTCCACGCAGCTAACTTTCCATCCACTCCAGCTCAATCCAGCTTCCCCACAGCAGCGCCGGTTGGATAGTATTGAACGTACAGGAGAAGTCAAAAAACATGACTCTCACAACGCTCCCAGCGGTCTCCAGGTGAGCCAGCGCCCTGTGCAGTAGGTAGATGACAGCATCATCCACCCCGATGTTTGGCCTGTAGGCAAACTGCAGCGGGTCCATCGCGGTGCACACCATGGAGCGGAGGTGGCCGAGGATGAGCTTCTCCATGGTCGTCATCAGGTGGGAGGTCAAGGCGACGGGTCTGTAATGGTTCGGCTCCTTCGCGTGTGATATCTTAGGAACCGGAACCACACAGGAGGTCTTCCACAGGACAGGGACTTTCTCCAGACTGAGGCTCAGGTTAAAGATGTACCTGAGCACCTCACAGAGCTGGTCTGCACAGGTCCTGAGCAGCCTGGGGCTGATGCCATCTGGTCCTGCAGCTTTCCTGTTCTTCAGCCGCCTCAGTTCTCTCCTCACCTGGGCTGATGTAAGGGAGAGGGGGGAGGTGGAGGGCAGTGGGGTGCTGGTGGTGGAGTCCATTGGTGTGGAGTGGAGATGAGGGGTAGGTGAAAGTGAAGGTGAAGATGAAGGTGGTCGGGGGAAGGGGATGGTAGACGCTGGACTAGGGATGTGTGAAGAGGAGGGAGGGGGGGCAGAGGGAGTGGGGTTAGAATCAAATCTGTTAAAAAACAGATTTAAATCATTGGCCCAGCCCTGGTCTCCTTTAGCTGTCCCTCTGGCACCACTCTGTCCAAATCCAGAGATCTCCTTCAGCCCTCTCCACACTTCCCGCGTGTTATTCTGCTCCAGCCACTCCTCCAGCTTCTTCCTGTAGCTGTCCTTTTTCCTTGGCCCGCCTGATCTTGTACTGGAGTTCATGCTGAACTCTCCTCTGCTCCTCTCTGTCCCCTGAAATGAAAGCCCTCTTCTTCTGGTTCAGCAGGACTTTAAGCTCAGGGGTCACCCGGGGTTTGTTGTTAGAGAAACACCACACCCTCTGGGTTGGCAGTGTACTCCACATAGAAGTTGATGTAGTCCGTGATGCAGTGGGTCAGGCCATCAATGTCCTCTCCATGAGAGCTGCAGAGTGTCTCCCAGTCTGTGGTTTGGAAACAGTCTCTCAGTCTCTCATTGGCCTCATCGGTCCACACTTTCACAGACTTCTTCTGTGCCAGCTGCCTTCTCACCCTGGGTGTGTATTCAGGAAGCAGATGTACAAGGTTGTGATCAGAGCATCCAAGCGGGGGGAGGGGGGCAGAGGTGTATGCGTCCTTCACATTAGCATACAGTAGTTCCAGCGTCTTGTTCTCCCTGGTGTGGCATTCACGTACTGGACGAAAGTATGGAGAGTGGCAAAGAGCGAGGTGTGATTGAAATCCCCGCTGATGAGCAGGAGGTACTGCGGGTGGCGAGTCTGCATTCCAGTCACTGCGCTGTGGAGCAGCTCACAGGCAGCTGCTGCATCGGCAGAGGGAAGGCTGTACACATTAAACAGTATAACGTGTATAAACTCCCTCGGGAGGTAATACGGCCACATGCCCACAGCGAGTAACTCAATGTCCCTGGTGCAGAGTTGTTCCTTTACACAGACATGTGCCGGGTTGCACCATCTCTCGCTGACATACACGCTCGCGAAAGTTTTATTCCATCCAGGGAATCCACAGAGTCCGGAATAAGGCCATTCAGCCACGTCTCCGTTAAACACATGAGGCTACATTCTCTGAACTCCCGCTGTAACTGGGTCAGCGCCGTGAGCTCGTCGGTCTTGTTGGAGAGGGAACGAACGTTTCCCATAATCACAGAGGCCTGTACCTCCGTTTCCTCTCCTGGACCTTTCTTCCTGCTCTGCAGCCTCTTCTTTTTCTCTATATCTCCGCGGAAATCTCCAGCTTCTCCGCGTAGATATGTGTGATAGCTAATCTGCAACAATGCCTACCCCCAGACATTCATACACCTACAGGTGCTGCCAACAGGTCTTATCTCCAATTTATCTTGCATCGGGTAACAACAGCAGATTGACTGGGATGTAGCAGGATTCAAACCACCAAAATTTCTGGTTGTCAATGTATAATGATCGAGGGTAGGCTTTTCTCTGCTCAGCGCAGCTTTATTCTCAGCTCTTTCTTATACAGCCACGGATGTGACAAGCAGCAACCATGAACTTTTCTGTACGTTCCCAAAACGTCGGCTCACAGCCGTAAAATGTAACTGTCGTAAGCTGCTGTAACTACTAACATTATCTCAGTATATCTGAAATATATATGACTCTCTCTTTTTTTGTTGTTGTTGTTGTTGTTGTTGTTTACACCAATAATGCAAAACGAAACCAAACAGTATGCAATTAACCAAAGAATGGGAAGGAGTACAGACCAGAAGAATATTTCTAGTGGACCCGTCAACCAAACGCAATATAAGTAAACTTTCCTTAATCAAGCATTAACAAACAATGTTCTTCTTTTTCACTTTCAACTATACCAAAGCATAGTGTATTAGCATCACACTGTCCTCATAAGGTAGCATAAACAGACAAAACCATATTCAAAAGGATGTCCGTTTATAACTCTAGTCTGTTGACAGGCTTGCACACCCGTCCAGCTCTGGTTCGGACTTCTCCTGGTGGTAAGGCGGTGGTGTGTACACGACCTGTGACTGCACCTGAATCTGGAGAGATAGTCTCTTCAGTGACGGGCAGAGGGTTTGGTCCGGCACTGTCCGTTGGCATCTGTGTGGGGTAAGGGGTATCCAGCTGGAGGTGTCATCTGTTCCTCCGCAGCACTGTCCCTGTTGGTGTGTTGATCAGGTAGGATCTTGGAGTAGAACACTCCGTGGAGACGACTGCTGAAGTCAGCCAGGTTTTTTCCTGATCTAGCTTAGTGAGGACTTTGTCTCCAGGCCACAGACGTGGAAGATGTCAGGCTCCATGGCGACAGTTGTAGTAAAAAGCTTGTTTGGCCTTTTCTCCAGCATCCTTTTGTTCGACAGCCTTTCTGTTAGGCCATTTGGGTCTGAGATTTTTTTCCAGCACAGGGAGTGTTGTCCTGATTTTTCTCCCCATCAACAGTTCTGCTGGACTGACTCCTGTAGTGGTACAGGGGGTGGATCTGTAGCACATGAGGGCTATTAATGGGTCTTCTTGTGGAAGGATTCTCTTTGCAGTCTGCACTGCTCTCTCTGCATGACCGTTTCCTTGAGGATGGCGGGGGCTGGATGTGATATGTCTGAAATCTAATTGGCTTGCCAGTTCAAGGAATTCAGAGCTGGAAAATTGAGGTCCATTATCACTCACCACCTCATCCGGGATTCCAAACCTTGCAAAGGTCGCTTTGAGTCTCTGAATGACCTGTGCACTTGTTGTGGATGGCAAGTGCAGCACCTCGAGGAACCTTGAGTAGTAATTGGAGACGACCAGGTAATTGTTTTTGTTGTGTTCGCAGAGATCAAGGGCTACTCTTTTCCATGGGCGGTCGGGCAGAGGTGTGGAGATAAGTGGTTCCTTTTGCTGTGCTCGCTTTTGTTCTTGGCATTGGTGGCATGACACCACCGTGTTCTTTATTTCTGCTGAGAGTCCCGGCCACCAGACTGACGCTTTTGCCCTTTCTCTGCACTTGATCAGTCCTTGATGTCCATCATGTATTTTCTCCAGGATGTCGGCTCTCAGTGGCTGTGGAATGACAACTCTGCTCCCTCTTATGAGCAAGCCATCAGCTTCAGTTAGCTAATTTTTCACTTTCATGTATGGTCTGATGTTCAGTGGAACATTACTGCTGTGGTCAGGCCATCCCTTTCTTGTGAGTTGAATCACTGTCTGAAGCTCACCATCAGTTGTGGTTGCCATTTTGATGCTCTCCATTCTGCTTGGGGATGTGGGAATGCCCTGTATCACTGCAGCTACTTAGCATTCCACCTCACTGTGTGTGTCTGACTCTTCCGTTATGTAAGATCGTGGACTCCTGGATAGTGTGTCAGCAATAAGGAGAGTTTTTCCAGGCACATATTCGGCCACTGGCTTATATCTCATTAGCAGCATCAGGAGACGCTGGCACCTCAAAGGGACATTATCAAGGCTTCGATTGTTAATGAGCAGCACTAGCGGTTTGTGGTCAGTCTCCAGCTTAAACTCATCCAGTCCACACAAATACTTGTCAAATTTTTCACATGCTCATACACCCGCTAGACACTCTTTCTCTATTTGTGCGTAGCGAGATTCCGCCTCTGAAAGACGCCTGGAACAATAGGCTATGGGCTTCCACTCTTCTCCGTGGAGCTGAAGCAGTGCGGCTCCTAATCCATAGCTGCTGGCGTCAGCTGACACAGCTGTGGGTCTTGTGATGTCATAAAAGGCGAGGACTGGCACCTTTGTCAGCATTCTTTTGATGTCCTCAAAAGCTGATTGTTGTGAATGACCCCAGGTCCAGACGTTCTTGCTCTTTAAGAGCTCATACAATGGCTGTCCTACTGTTGCAAGAACTGGAACAAATCTGCCCAGGTAGTTTACCATACCTAAGACCCTTTTCAACTCGTGCACGTTTCTTGGAGGCGGTAACTGGTGAATTGCCTCCACTTTCTCCGGGTCTGGCCTGACCCCAGACTAATCAATGATGTGACCCAGGAATCGTAGCTGGCTCTGTCTGAGTGAACACTTATCTTTGTTATATTTCAGGCCTGCTGACTCAATCCGTTGCAGCACTTTGTCAAGGCGGGCGTTGTGTTGCTCCATTGAAGTCCCATAGACTAAAATATCATCCATGAACACCTCCACTCCTTCGAAACCTTTGAGGGTCTCAAGCATCTTTCGCTGGAAAATCTCTGGTGCACTAGTGATTCCAAAGGATAGTCTTTTGAAACAGTATCTGCCAAATGGTGTGATAAATGTTGTCAGTTTGCAGCTATCTGGGTGTAGTGGAATTTGCCAGAATCCACTGGCAGCATCCAAGGAGGAAAACACTGTCGCACCACTTAGCTTGGCAGTTATCTCATCTGATGTGGGTAGCATGTAGTGTTCCCTTTTTACTGACCTATTCAGTTTTGTAAGATCCACACACATCCTGGCCTTTGCAGTGTTCTTTTTTAGGACTGGAACCATGGGTGCACACCATTCAGTGGGTTGTGTCACTGGCTCGATAACGCCGTTGTTCTCCATCCTCTTCAGTTCCTCCTTAACTTTCTGGAGCTTAGGGAAAGGCATACGGCGAGCAGTGTGTACAGCGTATGGAACAGCATCATCCTGTAGCTCGATTCTGACTGGCTCAGTTTTTAGTGCACCATGCTCACCGTAGGCTTGTAGGTGGCTAGTGTAGGATTTGACCTCATCCACTCATCTTACTAGGTTCATCTCGACTGATGGGGCCCGGCTGAGTAAGTTGTTGACTCTGTGTCCACGAATCACGTAAGCTGTGAATGAGTAATCTTGTCCTTTGTGGCTGATTGTCGCTTTAAGACGGCCCAGACATGGCAACCCGTCTCCGGGGCTGATGAGCGGGATCTCAGCTGGTTCCAGGGGTCGTTTAGGAGTGAGTTTATGAAATGTGTCCTCACACATCACAGATACATCGGCTCCTGTATCTATTTTGAATTCTACTGGGTTGGAATTTACAAATAGCTGTACAGTCCACTGCTTACTTTTCTCATTTATGTCACACACTGAGCCCAGGAAATAAGAACTCTGCTCAGTTTTCTCTGTCTCTTTCACTTCATTCACTGACCTGCTGCTGTGGCACACTCTGGCCCAGTGTCCCATTTTATGACAGTTGTGGCATGTGGCTTTTCCTGCAGGGCATTTTTCATCCCTGCCATGCTTTTCTACATTTACTACATTTCTTTTCCTTTATTCTCCATTTTCTATCTTTAGGCTTGTCTTGTCGCTGTTGGGGCTTCCAGTGCGGGTTTTTTCATTTAAACTGCACTTCCTGAACAGATCCTGCGCTGTCTCCTTGCAGATTCACTTGTGCTGCCACCTCTTCTGACTGTCTGACGGTCTGTATTGTCTGCGCCAGTGTTAGGTCCGCCGTCATCTGTAGCTTGCGGGAGAGCTCTTTATCTACTATTCCTACTACGATTCGGTCACGAATATTCTCGTCTCGAGTTGTGCCGAACTCGCAATGCTCTGAAAGTTCGTACAGAGCTCGGATAAAGCTTTCTGCTTTCTCTCCTGTTCATTGAATCTGGTGGAAACACGCCCGTTCGTGGATAATATTCCTCCACGGGAAAAAGTAGTCATCAAACTTCTGCACAACGATGGCAAAGTCGTTGCGATCATCATCTCGAGCAAATGTGAATGACTTAAAGATATTCTCCGCCTCGTTGCCCATTGCATAGATCAGGCAGCTCACCTGCACTTGTCCATCATCTTTATCAAGTTTCGTTGCGATTCTGTACCTCTGGAATCGTTGCTTCCAATCGGGCCACTCCGTGGGTTTATCAAATGCTAAGTTCGTTGGAGCGTTTAATTTTGCCATATTTTCTTATCCCACTTCTGACACCATGTAGAATGATCGAGGGTAGGCTTTTCTCTGCTCAGCGCAGCTTTATTCTCAGCTCTTTCTTATACAGCCACAGACATGACAAGCAGCAACCATGAACTCTTCTGTACGTTCCCAAAACGTCGGCTCACAGCCGTAAAACGTAACTGTCGTAAGCTGCTGTAACTACTAACATTATCTCAGTATATCTGAAACATATATGACAGTCAGAGCAACTGCTGCCCCAGCCTCAGTCTCAAACAGGAGATTCTCAACATGGATGTGCATGTAAGAATTAAGGCAGTTCTAAAGGCCTAAGGGTCATCTGCCCACACTGACAGCAGATGGTCTAACTGACTGATGTAGTTTCATTTATTCATTCCAAACAGTCCTCTTCATATTCTTTCCCATTTAATCAATTTATATTTTTTACTTGTAATACTTTTAAGCCACATTATTTTGTTTTGAAAACACTGAATATTCTGCATTCAGCTATCTGGGGTTTATATTGCTGTTATCTCTCTTTGATCATGATTAATTTATTCCTTCAGAATGTTTTTCCTCTTGAAAATGTGTGCAATTCAGTCGTCATGTTTGTGCTCATGAGAGCGCTGTTTGTGTGGAACAGAATATATTTTATTTATAAGATGAGATGATGGTGAGTATTTGGACTCGTATGCTACATGTCTGGCAACGGCTTCTCCTCATAGTCAGGTGTATGAAAGTGAAGGTTACTGGTTGTACTTTATGGTGCAAATGTGTGTGGGTTTTTCTGAGCTAGGTTTGCTGTTATTAATGGATAAAGTTGTGTTGGAAATAGTCATCTTGTTTTGGGGGGTCTCAATCAGCAGGGCTGTTCTTAGCTCAGACAATTTTCATTATTATTTTTATCTTATTTATCTTCCATCATCTATCCATCATCTAGTTTCTAGTTTCTTTTCATTGTTCTGCTTTATCTGTCATCTTCTCACTCTTTTGTTAATTGATCATCTTGTCATCTATCTTCTATGATTGTTTATCCATTTATCACTTTAATCTTTGCTGATACTATTTTTGTTTATTTATTATTCTATCATCTATTTTTATTTACATAAAATTGCCAAAATGTCCATCAAAACTATATTTTGTATTGCAACAAACAGTATTAATGCCAAGAGAAGTAGATACTTGTGTAAGCCAATGAGGTTTGAACACCTTCCCAGGAGCTGAGGCTCGAACCAGTAACAACCTCATTGTGAGGCAACAGTGCTAACCACCTTATAAACCTTCCTGGAGTAATAGGTGTCCTCATTAATTCTCTGAGATCATTTCTGATGTTTTTCCTCCAAGAAATTGTGTTAACACACACCTCACTGCACCAAACTGCGAAAAAATTATAGAGGTGTCGACACATCATTTAATGAAGAGTATTTGATTGACAGTACCTGGCTGCTACGAATTCCTATGGAGGCCATAAAAGTGGACACAATTTCTTGATTTTGGTTTAGTTTTGATTCCTGTAAATATTTTGTATTGTGTCATAAGTCGTTTGTCTGAGGTTGTATTTTCGCAGTACTTGATTGGCTATAATGGTCTCAAGAGTACTTTGGGGATGTTTTGATCTCATCTCTGAATTGACCCCATTTTTATTTGGTCATAAGTGAACTAATTCTAACAACATGCTTGTTAACTTGTGTCATGAGGAACGGATGGCATGAGAAGTTTGTGCAAGCTGGGTGGAGAAGACAGCGCAAACCTGGTTGCCAGGAAAGCTGCAATTATTTCAGACTGAGAAAGCCGGCTGGAAGAGCCCCCGACTGGGAGGAAGTCAGGAGCTGGGTGACCAGCGAATGATGCATTTCTAATATGAAAGTTGTCAAAACAGAATACATTACCTTTTGGAAGCTTCAAATTAAACATGATCTTATGTCATTTTATGAATTAAACTCTGGATCAAATATTTTTGACTGAATAGCATAAAATGTCATATCCTGGTGTTTATTAGAAACACCAGTGTCATCTGCAAAGAGTCCTTCACTACCTCCTTTCTCCCAGAATTCATTGTGTATAAAACGGTGGCAAATGAGCAACCAAGCTCAGAAGTACATTTTCTTTGTTGTTGGTGTTATTTTTTGTTTCGTTTTGTTTTGTTGTTTTTTTTTTTATTACACTTTAGCAGAAACGTGACAAAACAAAGTACATTAAGACATACACTTAAACTGTGGCATTAACATTCTGTAGTATTTCATTTCAATGGATTTTTAAGGGGTTAATGAGGTATCTACCAGCTGGAGAACAAAAGAGCGTCAAACAGTCTTCTGTTTTTTTTTTTTTTTACACTATTACTCAGTCAGTGTTAACGTTCAGTAATGTGTCTTATGATATGCAAGCTTAGCAATTTCACAGTGTGCAGATATAGGACACCACGTAGCCTAGTCTGCACACTCCACAGTGTGCAGACCCTGAACGGGGACACAGCTACAGATCCCCATTCACTGAATGAGGAAAAAGGTTGACATTCACCAAGCTATATTTAGGACATTACATTAAAGTGACCTCTCAAAAATGTAACTTAAAGGACAAAAGGACAAAATTCGCCGACTTAAAACCTAATCTCAACTTGACCTTAGAAACATTTATTCAGTAGATCGTCATTGAGGTAGATACTGCAGCCATGGTTTTTTGTTTTTTTGGGGTTTTTTTTGCACTTTTGCTTTTACTCATCTGCCTGACTCATATTCCCATCAAGCACAAATCAAAAGTCATAAGAGGCTCTTTAAAGACAGACATCAAAGTGCAGCTATGTGTGGCTTCAGCAAAGTGGAGAAACGAGGAAACTGTACATTAGTTTATGAAACAAACCTAATGAGGAGTCTGGTCCATTTAGTGCAAAATGAAGAAGTAATCTCCCTTCTCTGATTTCTTTCCTCATTAAGACAGAGAGAGAGATGTGGGCACATGTTTTGTTACAGGACTGATGATGGAGAGAGAACAATTAGCTCCACCTAGTCAAATGAGCGCTTAGAGAGGGATGACGAAGACATAGGAAATAACAAGGATGATGACAAGCGTGTGTATGTGTGAGACATGTAGAGAGAGATGTAAGTTTTTTAGCTACCGTTACCTGTAGATGATTTAATGAGAAGGAGTCACAATATGCCTTTACACGATGGCCAATCTGACCACCACAGCTCACTCAGTAGATTCAGATCTGCACATTTACATGCAACGGCTCACAGGGAAGGTCAGGTTTATTCGTTTTTCATTTTACTCTTTGTGAGTTTTGCTTATTCCTAAACCAGAAAGTCCTGTTGCCAAGCAACAAGTGTAAACCCTTTTTGTAAGCACGGGATACATTATGACTTTCTTTCTTTTTCCTGTTCTTTTGGGTGAACTTTTGGGAAGCCAGTCCAAGTCTGCCCACCAGAGCCAGCGAAGTGAGAAGCGCTTTACCACAAACTTTTGTTTATATATATATATAAATATATATAAATGTGTGTGTGACGGTGCATCGCTGTGAAAGCAGCTTGCAGGCTTACTCCGTCAGTCCAGGAGAGACGAGAACGGAGCAACATTTTGTCGTCCTGTAACGTCCCAACCAGCAGCGGTCAGGGTCCACAAACGTTAAATCTCCGTCCTTCAAATGCCGCTATGGACATGCCAGTATCTTTATGAAATGTCACGATTTAGGATAGACTTACTTGCTTGATACACATTTTAATGATCAGAGTAAATGGTGGATAATATTTCTTGCAATAAAAACAATTTAGGAAACGATCTGTAGACTTTAACTGTTTGAAACTAAATGTGGCATCATCCTCTGAACACACACAAGCTTTAAGAGCTTCACCCACCCTCTGAAATGTTTGTGTTAGGTAACATAACGTTAAGCAATCATCTGACTTCCCTCCACTGATCAGGTCTAATACAACAGCTGCAGCCGACCGAGCCGGTTAAGAGTCGCCGCTGGAGACACGCCAGATCAGAGCAGCCTGCAGGCTTATTGAATGATGTAGGAAACTATCTGTGGACTTTAAATGTTTGAAACAAAATGTCGCATCATCCTCTGGACACACACAAGCTGTAAGAGCTGCAGCTGCCCTCTGAAATGTTTGTGTCACGTCTGTGGCCGACAGAGCTGCAGGTTCTGTGTCAGAGCCAGTTACCTTGGCAGCATGTCACAACGAAATAGTCCACTCAACCGCTTCTTGTGAAAAACTTACAATTTTAATGGTAATAAACAACATTAACACATTAATAATTTATTTAGTATTTTTTTTCTTTCGTAAGTGAACATGGTATAAGCGGGATAATGCCCTTCGAGGTGTCCTTTATCATAAAATAATGGAAGATGCGGAGGCGTGAACCATGGTACCGGGGAGATGCTCTGTCTGTCCCCGCTGCTGTTCTGCATTGGCCTGAACACACTCAGCCAATTAATCAACAAGACTGGCTATGGCTACCCACTCAGGAATGGGGTGACCACAGATGTTAAAGCACTTAAAATTGTTCACCATGTGTGGAGGTTTCGGACCCAAAGCCAGTGTCCAGAGGCTATACACTAAGCACAAAAAGGGAGGCTGGGGACTACTGAGCATCAGGGCCACCATCCAAGATGAAACATTCAAGCTCCATGAATACATCAAGAAGATGGTCCCAAGGGATGAAGCACTGAGTGAGTGTCTCAGGCAATGGAACCTGGAGGAGAATGAAATGGATGAACCATCATGGAAGGACAAGGCCCTGCATGGGATATATATATATATATATATATATATATATATATATATATATATATATATATATATATATATATACATATCCATACATCCATCCATTATCTTAACCGCTTAGTCCATTTTTGGGTCGCAGGTAAGCTGGAGCCTATCCCAGCATTTTAGCAGGTACACTGGTGACCCTGCACATGTCACCAGTCTGTTGCAGGGCCAACACAGATATGGACAAACAACCATTCACACACACACACTCCTAGGGAGTTTAAAATAACCAATTTACCTAACGTGCATGTCTTTGGACAGTGGGAGGAAGCCGGAGAACCCAGAGAGAACCCACGCATACACGGAGAGAACATGCAAACTCCACACAGAAAGGCCACAAACTTAGGATTTTCAGAGGTTTAAGTGATTCAGAGGTTATTTAGCTATAATTAATCATGTTAATTTAATAATAAATTAATATAACAATAATATTATGGTATAGTTATACTAAAATTAATTAAAGTTAATATAATAATTATAATTATTATAATTACAATATTCTTTAAAATATATTTTATAATAATTTATCACATAAATTCATTATCATTATTTATTATTATTATTAATTCAATTATTAATTTAACATTGTTAATAACAACATGATCATGTCTGGCAGAATTTTGGCCCTAATGACCCCAAGACAGTCTCCCAGTGACGACTGTTTATTCACCACTGTGCTTGGCATTTGAAGTCATTTCTATGCTCATCTTTACCACTAGGTGTCAGTAACTCTCCCACTAAGAACCTGTTCAAGTCTGTGAAATGATATAAAACTGTGGTGGATGAGAAATAGGGGCACACAAGACAGGAGGGTTTAAGTTTATCACAACTGTAACTCAAACCTGAAAAAGGAGTTAGATGGAGACTGAAAACAGACGCCAACCACCCACCTCTGCTGATCAACCGAAGGAGGAGAAGGCTGAAAAACTAACATCTCGAGGAAGAAGTTCACAGATTGGGGCTGGCTCCCCATCCTGAAGCTTGTCGTGTTTAGAGCTGCAGACACTTGATTTTAGTGAAGAATTGTGTTTGCAACCTTTTTTTTTATATTAAAGCTGTACACCACAGTACTGAATGACTATATGCAGCAGTGAAGTGGACGCTGGAAGGCATATTTAGAGATCTTAGACCACTAGGGTAACACAAGATGAGGGGGCTGCAGTATACAGGGGCTGAAAATGCACCTACAGATCTTTACCAGGCAGCACATGTTCTGTACTGCCTGGTTTTATCCTTATTTTTCTGTTGCATTCTAGGTCTCTGCTTGGTTGTTCTTCATCGCTTTTCAGTTAATTCATTTAATCACCTCATAGGTTCTTTTTGACACGCCTGTAGGAAGAATGCTGTCTTTACAGAGGAGAGGACATGACGTAACTTGTAATGCTTATACATCTGCATGTCCATCTTCTAAGTTTGTGTTTTTATCTTTAGGTTGTCATGAAGTGTGGGAGGGAATGACACTGCCTTAAAGGGCCCCCAGGTTTTGAAGTTGACTCTCACTCTCTTTAATAATGAATAATAGTTCTTCAGTTTTTGTTTTAGTGATTAAATATTTATCATTTTTTGTGTGTTTGCATATTTTGGCAGCACAGTTTTTTTTGTTTTTTTTTCCAGCTTTACTGAGCATTACCTGCCCAGTACCAAAACATACAAGAAGTCAGAAGTCAGTCAAGCTGAGTTAATGAAAGAAAAGTAGCTAAAATGGGAGATTGTTGCAATTACTGATAAATCCAAAAAGACTGTAAATAATGGATTTAGTTTTGCCAGCTGGTAAATTCTCCATAACACATTGTGGATTAAATAATGAGTAAAATCTTTATTTTTACATAATGTAATATGAAACATAATTTTGTGTCTGCAAGGAGCACTGAAAAGATGAAGAAATGAAAGTAGATCAATAGTGAAAGTATGATTTAAGAAGTGATTCAAAAGAGGTCACTGACTACTTGGAGCTGGTTTCCTCTGGCAGCTTGTGGCACTGAGTCAGAGCTCTAACAGCAAAGTAACCTCTAGTTTTCATTTTTGCCTTGAGAACGAAGGGTATGTGAGGATCACAGGCTTTTTGTAGGCTTGCATAAGATCAGATAAACAGTATAGGACATTGATAGCCTTAACAGATCTAGGTGATCCAGTGCAATAACATAAATGGGTGAAATTGATGCTGGTTTAAAGCGTAACAGACAAGTCTGGAGCAGATTAATTGACTTTGTGAAGCTGTGTAATATGTGGTTTTAATTCTCCTTACAAAGGAAATTTGATTAACGTTTGGCTGAGTCAAAGTCAAAGGTGAATGCTAAACATGTGACTAAGGACAGTGTAAAGGAGTCTAATCTAATTAGAATTAGATTAGACTAAGTTTTATTTTGCCATGAACATCAAACCATTAAATAGATCCAAGAATACAAACACACAAATAAAAAACAGGGAATTTAGTGACCTTCTTTTTTATAAGTTGGCAAAAAAAAGAAAAAAAGAAAAAAAGAAAAGAACCAGGGGTAAGAAGAGAGAAAACCACACTGTCCTTGGTCACATGTGTAGCATTCACCTTTGACTTTAACTCAGTCAAACCTTATAGTCCTATTAATAAATCTGATTGGCTGTCGGAGGGACGGTTTCTTCGTACTTGGTTTTGATTGGTTGAAACAGCACGCTCCTGACATCACGTTTGTTCAACAAGTCAGCGTGTGTAACGAGGAGGGATTTAGCAGTCCATTATCATTAGGAAGATGGCGAGCTGGTGTGTACGAGCTGTGAGACAGAGCTACTCACTGGTAGCTTCGCCTGCTTTAATAAGGTACGCAGCATTTATTGCGGACTTTCCCATCTCATATGCGGCTTTTAGGGAAATGCTGGACTCCTCTTTAAACCGCTAGCAGCGTTAGCTTTAGCAACTTATCCAAAGACCTCACTGTTGACCTTTATATGATAAGAACATTCCGTAGCGATGGGTATTTATTCTTTTGGAAATGGTTTAGGTCACATTTGTTCCTGACGATGTGGTATGTGACATTTATGGCATGTCATTGATAGAAGCAGGAGGGTGATGACATAACATGTTCGTGAAGCGATAAATGCAGCTAATTCTAAGCTAACGTTCAAATTAACCTTTCACAATGTCATAAAATATAGTTACTATTATACCCACGCGTGTGTTGATGCCACGTGCTATACTGTACTGTATAATAACCTAAATAAAGGTTGTATGAATGGACTCGGGCGTAATTTCCTCGCGCTGCTCCATTGGTTGGAAAGAGGTGATGACATAAGTTGACGTACACTGTTATGGGCTTTTCTACAACTTGAACTGTTTCTGATTATTTAACGGTGAAGAAAGAACAGGAAAGTAGGTAGAGACAATGACATATATGCTTAAAAGATTACTTTTAGTTTACTATCATTTGAATTTGCGGAGTGTAAATGCAAACCATTGTGACTTTCATTATCCAGAGCATCTCCAAAATTGCTATGCACAGCCACCCAGCAGAAGAGTGGTCAAGGCTCAGAGGAGGAGGCAGACAAGCCTGAACCGAGCACCGGAGAGAAAGTCCCGCTTGAGGAGAAGACCCAGCTGGAGGAGCAGCTCAAAGACATGACGGTAAGTTTGAGCTGACTTCAGGTCAGTGTGATAATCCAGCTAAATTTATCCTGTTGTTTTGGAAATCCCACAGTCTGTCAGTCAGCTGATAAACACTCTTCCAGTTCCCTGAAAAATTGTAGAAACTAATAGAAACCCAGATTTATACTTCATAAATGTCAGGATGTGCAGCTGGCATGCTTGAAGAAAATTTTATGTAAACACTGATGCTGATCTGACGACATTAAGATTTTAATTGAGGGGCTTGCAAATAGGAGCATGACTTACTAAAGTCTTAATGTGACACTTTGATGTTTTTTCTCCCCCAACAAGAAAAAATGTGTGAATGAATCCACATTTATTGGGAATTCCTCTATATTAAGTAAACTGTATGTAAACACAGAGAAATAAAACAGGTATTAAGGGCAAGAACCAAGCTAAATGTAAATGTTATGTGTTAACCATCATCTCATCTAGCAAGATTTGACATTTTTCTTAACTGACTTTAGCTATAATATAGCAGAAACACTTGAAAATAATAATTAAAAATATTACTATTACTTAATCAATATTTCAAATAAATTGCTTGCCTGCAGTTGTAGTTAATTATTAGGTTTGCTGTTGTGGTTTAATCTCTGTGTACATATAAATATGTACAATATATGTGGATTCTGTTTACAGGTGGGTCTTGTCCATAAAATTAGATTTATTAAAGAAGTGAGCAGACATGTGGTTAACTGCTTTGTTTTCCTGTCCTCTATTAAGCTCTCTTGTTGATTTCTACATTTTCCCCAGGAAAAATATAAGAGGGCCTTAGCAGACACAGAAAACCTGAGGACAAGGAATCAAAGGATGGTGGAGGATGCTAAATTATACGGTAAACAAAACAACACTTTTTTCACTTTTCTGCTTTTCATATGCTAACAGAATTAACATCGGAACAAAATCCATCAGAAATAAATGAAATATTCTGCAGTTGCATACATCCACCTTTAGATGTCACAAAAGTGTAACCTAAGTCTGTTTTGTGTCTGAATAAGCAGTCTTATTAAAACTTGTACTTACTGTGTTTAAATCTTATAATGTGCCTAATTAGTTTAGGACAAACTGAATTTTCTTTTTGTTGCACATAAACTGTAAGATAAGTTAAAATAACTAAACTTCCATTTCTAAATGATTCATTATTTATAGATCTGTCATGGATTCATGTTTCCTCTCACCAGGGATTCAGGGCTTTTGTAAGGACCTGCTGGAGGTGGCTGACATTTTGGAGAAGGCCACAGAGAGCGTGCCCAAAGAGGAAGTGACGAGCCAGAACCCTCACCTTAAAAACCTGTATGATGGTCTGGTGATGACAGAGGTCCAGATCCAGAAGGTGTTTACCAAGCACGGTCTGGTCAAGCTCAACCCGGATGGCCAGAAGTTTGACCCCTATGAGCACGAAGCCCTCTTCCACGCTCCAATTGAGGGCAAAGAGCCTGGTACTGTTGCCATAGTAACCAAAGTGGGCTACAAGCTTCACGGTCGCACTCTCAGGCCGGCATTGGTGGGTGTGGTCAAAGCCCCCTAGAACTGATGCCTGTGTAACAAAGTGGGGATGAGCATCGTTGCTCAGGAGACAGTTTTCCCACAGCCTGTCCGCTCGCTACCACCACCCTGAGGTGCCTCAGGAGGGACGGGAACTAAACCGAACTTTCCATGTGGACAGTATAATACCAGGTTTTAGGAAATACTCATTGTTTGGCACAGGACATTTTCTTTGTGACATTTCCATTTGTCATCAGTAATATGAGTCGAGTTTGTTCAGAAATTGTCAGATTATTAAATAAAAAGTCACCAGATTACAGACTGAGCCCATCGCGTCTTTTCCAAAGGAGGTAAAAATCAGTAAACGAAGAAGACAAGTCGGTAGAGGATCATAATGACCTCTTTAGATGAAGCTGTATGATGCAAAACCCATTCACAAAGTGGTCCTGCTGCTGGTGTCATTCCACACTGGTGCTCAGAGCCATACACGAAATATTAACATGAATAAATCAAGAACACTGAAGATGTGATGCAAAGGTTGAGACGCAGCTTTGGTAAAATATCTTGGTCATGTGATCAGGTCCTGTAAACCAGCCTCAGCCTTTCCGACACAGACTGGTTCTGTAGTGATGAACAGCTGGATCTGTAAACCAGTATGAGAACTGTGTAGATCTTCATCTATGTGTCACCGCTTCAGAATAAAGTATGATGGAAATTCTTGTTGCATCAGTGACTGACTTTTATACAGGATGCTAGCATTCAGAGGAGAGGAACGCAGTCTGCAGCGGCACAATCACCATGGTTACAGGTACGCTGGGATTTACAGGTGCTGCTTGTCTAAAGTTGAATTTACTACACAGATGGTCTCTAGGTTACTGAAGGGGGAATTTGTGCGATGAAGCTGTGCAGATAATCTGGCTCATTTGAGTTAGGAGCTGCATGTACAGACCGGGCTTATTTGACTGACTGCTGCTGGTTTTGTGAACCTTGACTTCAGTCGGACTAACGTCCACACACATTTTAAAGCTGCGCTACTCAACTGCGGCATATTTTATGAGCTCAGTCCGGCCAATGAAAGTCCGTCTGATGTTGACTCTTGTCTCCCAGGCCAACGGCGGCTCAAAGAATGCACATAATGTCTGTGCCATCAAAACGAGTCAAATACGTATCTCAGAGGTCAGGAAGTTACACAGTGCTACTTTCAGGCTAAAAGTTTTCTAGTAAATGTGTTCAGAAAATGATGGTTTCACCAAAGTTTTAAAGCATCACATATTTTGGAGTAAATTCAGTATGCTCACCTTAGATAAGTCAGAGCAAATCTTCAGTGTGACCAGTGTGCACAGGTCACAACATCAGCCACAAAATCATCACATTCGAACGACTGTTCATATCTAAGTAATCAGAGACAGTTATCAGTATATCCTAGGACTGTTTCTCAGTCCTGGTCCTTGGGACCCCCTGCCTTACATGTTTTAGATGTTTCCAACTCCAGCACACCTGCTTAGATTAACTGAACTGCTCATCAAGTTCTCTGCAAGCCTGTTAATGAGCCATTAATTGCAGCCAGTTGGGTTAAAGATGGAAACATCTAAAACTTGCAGGGCAGTGGTATATGAGGACCAGGACTAAGACTGTAACTCAGGCATGTCCAGTACCAGTTCTGGAGGGCCGGTCCTGCAGGTTTTAGATGTTTCCTGCTTCAACATGTCAAGACATGCACAGAGAAACACAAGTGCTTTGCTCTGATTTGCAGTTTGTTGATAAGAAATTTCCACAGGAAATTTATTCTGCAACCATTCATGAGTAAAAGCTGCCGTCCAGTGTTTTAACCAGCAGGTCTGCAGAAAAGAAAACATTTTTTTCTATTTTATACAGAATAGCAAAAGAGTAGGTTGTGTTTTTAATTATTTTAAATTTTTTTTAATTTGCAAACGTTTTTATGTGCTTGTTATTATGTA
Source organism: Melanotaenia boesemani (assembly GCF_017639745.1). Lineage (NCBI taxonomy): Eukaryota > Metazoa > Chordata > Actinopteri > Atheriniformes > Melanotaeniidae > Melanotaenia > Melanotaenia boesemani. The sequence goes on along the minus strand of NC_055686.1, from coordinate 34,243,801 downwards.
AAGCACTTTGTGCTCCTCATGTATGAAAAATTCTTTATAAATACAATTTGATTTGATTTAATTTGTACATTCAAGTTAAATATTGTATGTGAAAAATTGTGAATGTGGTTTTTAATGATGCATCAAACAGTTAAAATTTATTCACTATGCAAATTAGAGCATTTAATGAGACTTAAGATGTTTTTTTTTTCTTTTTTAAATGTTATTTCTGCAGCAACAAGTGAAAAGCTGTTTAATATGATTTTAATACAGCTTAATTAATAACATGCTTTTGTTAATGTTGCTGTTGTTACTACAGCTCCTTTACTGCTCCATTATAGCATCATGTGTTGTTTAGCATGAAATTAATGGTATAACATAGACTGGGTTCTATTATTATTATTATTATTATTGCATAGCTCTATTTCGCTTTATTAATATGTGACTGATGTATAATAACTAATAATGATAACTTGTCATTTTTGAGGCATGGAGGAAGGTGGGAGTTAATAAGCTTTGGCTTCTTAGAAAAAGACATTTCATTTGAATTAGTTGGTTTTATTTCTTTGTTGTCAAATATAAAAAGCTTTTAAAAAGTAACATTTTTAAATTTTATTTTCCTCATAGTTCTTTCAAATTTGTTTCTTGAATTTTTATGAGCTTTTGCTCGTTTTTAGTGATTTTTTTTTTTTTTTATCTAACCTGCTTTTTACCTTCAAATGAACTCAGATTTATTTTCTTATTGTTAGAGGGGCTCTGGATGTTTTCTCTGACTAAAACACGTTTCCCATGTAAACGAGACTGTGTCCTAATGAGACTACCTTTAGAAAAAATGAAGGAAAACATTGTGACCGTGTGAGCTGCTTAACATGCAGATCCTACAAACCCTCTTTGTGACCGACGCTGAAAGCCGACAGTTCCCGTTTCACCAGCGTTAATTTCTACACCCAAAACCTAAAAACTACATGAACTTATTGAAAAAAAAGGACTATTTGTACTTATAAAGTATTTGCACGTTTTAATACATCTCCATACATACCTTTTGTACAACAAAGCAAAAAAGAAGCAAAACAGCAGTAAGAAGAAAACTCAACAGCATGACAGAAAATGCTTCTTTGCAGTCCGAAATTATTCTTTTATTACAAAAGCTATAAAAATTTCAGCAACACAAAATACTATACATTTAACAAGTTACTAATTATACTTTCCCTCCCCCAAATTTATCTCACAAAAATTATTTACATTTGGTGACAAAAGTAAGCAAAAAACCCTCTTTATGAAAAATACTTTCCCACTTTGCTCAGTTAGGCTGGAACGTTCAGTGGACGATGCAAAATAAAAATAAAGTCTGCCACTGGAAAAACAAACAAACTCAAATAGCTCCAGCTAAGTTTTTCATCATCAGGCGGAAGCAAGCAACACCTTCATGGAACATTCTTTAACAGTCTAAAGGGAATTTTCATGCACATCATCTTATTACACCAAAAAACCCCACAAGCTCCCTAGAGTCCAGTCAGGATGTGTTCAGATACTTAAAATGGTCTAGAAAACTGATTAGCAGGAGTGGATCCAACATCAGAGGTGGAAAAATGACAACTTGGTTCATTTTTCTGAGGATGTGCCCAGAGGTAAACAGAGAAACTACAATATTAACAAATGGATGAGCCCACTTCCTGTTGAAGAGTTTTAACCACATCCGCTCGTGAATATTTTTGTTATTTAGGTGTTTATAAAGCTTAGTTATAACGATGCAAAAGCAGGAGGAAAAGTGCACTTGTTGGGGCCTCATTTCTGGCCTGGATTAATTCACATTTGATCGTCCAAATGTTATTTTTATTCACATATGCAGAATGTTTTTAACGTGTAACAGGATCCTTTCATAGACTGGCTGATGAATTAAAGGGGATTTTAGATGTCCTGATGGACAATAACACAAAAAAATCAAAGCTCTTTTTTAAAGTGACCCCTGAAGAGCTCATAGAGTCAAAAACCTGCATTTAAACCCCCAAATGTTTCCATGAAGAAAGATATGCCAGCATCGGCTCACATTCGCCTGCCTTCCTGACAGCTGAACCCATGAAGCCCTTCACATTTCACCAGCACAAGGGTTCCAGCTCAGCTTGCAAAAGAAAAAAGACATACAAAGCAGGACAATGAACGTAATGGTAATGCTGTTCAGTTTCACACCGGACCTTAAAAAAAGGACTTTACTGGTTTGACACCATCAGGGAAGCCTTAGTTACAAATCACTGCTAAATGAAAGCAGACATTCAGTTTTTCATGAGTCATTTTAATGTTGTGCAATAAGCCGCATCATATTTATAGAAAAGTTAAGGTTTTAGGCCAAATTTACGAATTATCTTGAAAAATCTGATGAAAATGCTAATACAGACTGTTAAAGGCTTTTACCAACACAAACGCTTCCATCGACACATAATCTGAATTTTTGCTTTTATATACCTTTTCTTTTTAAATAAGAAATCACTATCTTTTAAATTACGTTATTAAACCAAGAAGTGGATCTTTCGTTAAATAAGAATAAACTCAGCAGCGCCCTCTAGTGGACGCCAATGTCACCAACTTTTAGCACATTCTTTGGCAATTCTCACGACATTTCTTCCAACCTATTAACAAGCGTACATGTCAGTGGTGATATTTTGGTGATAATCAGTGGGTATAATTAGCTTAGCTGAATGATTAACCTGTTAACCAAGCCTTCTGTGAGAATCTATGCTAAGCTAGTTGATAGGAAACAGGTTTTTAGTCTCCTGGCAGAGACCTTTAGCTTGAAAGTTCCCATGCGCAGCTTTAACCTTGGTCCTAAACACCAAACCTGACCATTTAGAAACTGGAGTGGGGGTGGGGGAGAAACTACATTGTTTGTTTTTTTGAGAAACATTTACTCAAAAATACCACGTTTAGAACATCTTTCTTTTCAGCAGGAAATGGCTTCAGTGCTAGGATTTCCAACTCGGCTCATCAAGGACCGCTGTCCTGCAGGTTTTAGATGCTTCCCTGCTTCAACACCCCTGATTCAGATTCAAAGCATGACGACAAGCTGCTGGGAAACCATTTTTTTTGATTCAGGTGTGCTGCAGCAGAGAAACATTTAAAAGCTGTCGAGGACCGGAGTTGGGGATCCCTGCTTTAGCTGCTTGAATTTCTAGGACTTTTTCCACAAAGACATCTTCAGGAGACATGTTAACAACTCATTTGCACAAACATTGTCCTTATTGTACTGTCAAATTATTGACGACAGCAGTGGAAAGCAGAAGCCCCCCCCCCCCATCCCTTTTCAATGCAAAAATAGAGGCTTTGATTTGTTTCTAGACTTGGTATGAAAATATACTTTTTTCCCACTGGGTCATTTCTCTTTTTTTGTAATGTACATATTGACAAAGTTAGCCCTGAAAAAAAACAAAAAACAATTAAAAAAAAGACACAAAATGCTGAAAGCCAGAAGTTCTGTCCTGCCTCAGGAGCAGATAGCTTATCAGCTACCAGCAATCGTCGGCTTATTATTCCCGACTTAAAAACAGACGGCTACGAGGCGTCTCTGGATATCCAGCCGCTCTCTGTGAGGAAGTTAAGGATGCGCTTCTTGAGGACCTTGTCCAGGTAGCTGGGCAGTCGGCTCTTGGCCGGGATGCCTTGCCGTTTCTGCAGGTGGTCTTTGATAATGATGGTTTTGACAGTCAGGTAGCGCGTGGGGCTCAGGTTGAGAGAGTTACACAGAATCTTCTCCCGATCAGATAGCAGCTCAAAGCCCGTCAGGTTCTCAATGGCGGCAAACTCGCCATCTTTGCCCTCTTCTTTGATCCCACCAACCCCAAGTCCCCCAACAACACCTCCTCCTCCTCCAGCTCCGCCTCCAAGTCCCATCCCGGAGCTGAGCCCGCCTCCTCCTGAGCTGCTGCGCTTGGAGTTGACCACGCTCTTGTTCTCCTTGCGTTTCTCCCGTTTGTGGCGCGCAGCTTCGTATTCGGTGGACTCCTCCAGACGCGTTATGCCGTTGCGGCGGTAGCGCTGCAGCTCACGCACCTTGACCCTCAGCATTCGTTCTTTATGCATGTTCTCAAAAAACTCCTCAAATTCCCGATGTGCCATGAACTGGCAGAGCGGCCGCAGCCGGATCCTCTGCTCCTTCTCCTCCTTGGTAATCTTTCTTTTGGACGTATTTGGAATGGGGCCTGATCCCACCCCCGTCGTGGAACCCGATCCAATTGCGCCACCTCCAACGCCCGCTCCACCCGCAGTGACAGATGCAACTACAACTCCCAAACCTCCAGGTTTGTCCTTCTCTTTGTCCTTCTTGTCTCTGCCGAGGAACACCGGCACCAGGTTGTAGTCCCGGGCGATGTTCTTACGCCGCTGCCGTTCTCTGAGCTTGCGCACGTACATGTCGACGTGGGCGCGCTTCATCTCAATTTCCACATCTTCATCATCATAGTTGACAGACAGCCCGCTGATGAGCTTCTCTGCATCCTGGTCGTACTCAATTTCATAGTCATCACGTAGCGGCATGTAGCCGAGCTGCTGCTGCTCCACCAGGCTTATATCCAGTGGGGGAAGGGGGGTGGTGAGACTGGGTGAAAGGGGGCCTCCGCTCGGACAGGTGTGGTCGGTCACCCGGTTTGGAATATTGTCAGGAATGCAAGCTTTGCCGAGGTTACCATGTATGTACATGGTGACGTAATGTTCCATGACTTCCTGAGGAGTTCGGGAGGCTCCGACATGAGCGGCCATGTCCTCCTGAAAGACAAGACATAAGAGGGTTGCTAAGCAACAACTACAACAACAATGTTCACTCTTTTCTTTCTTTTCTAAGACTAATTGTGCATGAACTAAATGTTCAAGAAATTGTAGATAAAAATTTAAATATTAAGCCTCGACATCAGACGTAAAGAACACAGGATCAAACCTGCCTGGCCTGTCTTATGATCAGTGGCCTTCTGGCTCTGGCTGCCCACTCTGTCATATTCACCAGGCCTCTCATAGCCTCTCCTGTCTGCTGCCACAGGTCTTTAACTGTAACCAGGTGAGGTGAGATGGTTGCTTGTGGGCCTTGCCACCCACCAAATGATAAACTGCCTGAGGTGTGCTCTGAGTACTTAATGGATTTAAAGTTAGAGCTGCACCTTTAGGACAGGCGAAAGTCCCAGACTTCAATTTCCATGTATCCATTTCCATGGATGCACTGCAACATTTTTACATGTTGTTATGTTACCCAATTTCCTGCCAACCTTTAAAGGAGACATCACCTGGAAATTGGACTTTTTGAAGTTAAAACGTGTATTGGTGTTGGACTGAAGTGTTAACTTCCCTGAAAGCCTTTCTTTTGAAAATGGTCAAGCTTTTCTTTGTTCACAGCAGAACCGCCAACAAGGGTAAAATCTCATTAGCATGTCATTTTAATTTGCTCCTGGGATTTCGTCATCACAGGAGGCTATTTGAATAAGCCTGAATGTTGGGACAATTTCAGGTGAAGATGGCATCAACCCTGCGGTTGGAAAAGGGAGCAATTCCAACTTTGAGCTGCATCGATGCAATCGGTAAGTCGCTACTGATATAAAGTCATGCTTTACTGTGTCTGAGACGTGTTAAGCTGACGCAGCTAATGCTAACGCTAATGCTAAAGGAAAAGCCTAAGTTTATCCCCCTGTAATGTACAAATGATCCCCGTGTTTTCTTTTTTATAAGTGGGGTGAAGTGCTCTGCCAAGTAAATGTTTGTAAATGACTTATTTCTTATTTTTCACGCCTGCTACCACACAACACGGCTATATTCATGATTGATGTTTGTCATGAATGATGTGTGGTCACAGTTGTAGTTGTACCTTTGCTAGTCTTGCTACCACGACACGGCAGTTGTGATCATGTGGTCATTTAATCTAACAAGGTGACCATCATGTAGTCGGATTTTATCATTGAACCAGAACACAAACTTTTTATTTCTCTGACATTTTTTACATCATGTATGTAAAACGGGAGCCGTGAAGGATGTCATCTCTATGGCCAGATCTTACTGGTAACTGGGCAGAGCTGAGCCTCCAGTAAGAGGCTAAAACTGGTGAACTGTCAGTATTACAGAGGCTGGTGTGTAGTGTAGAGGCATATCTTCACTCTCAAGCTGGTTCAAACATAAATGGCTGAATTCTGTAAGCTGCTGCTCAGTCAGGTTTGCTCGCAATCACTAAGCTGTTTATGTTTTTGAGTCGGACGCAGTGTGTATGCACTGGGCCAGCTCCTCTTCCGACTCTGGCCTCCCTGCGGCCAATCAGCACGCACCTCATTAACATTATTTAAATTAGTTAAAAGCTTGCATGAACTCTCACGAGACAAAGTTATGATATGAGCAAAGGGTGTGTGTGTGTAATAAGTTTTCAAAAAAATATTTAAAGACACTTAGAGACCAGTGGATGCCTATTCCATCTGTGGTCTGAGTGAAACTGGCCAAATATGTCCAATACACATAAACGGTGTGAACACACTGGACAAAATACATGAGAGGCCTTCAGCTATCTTCTGATCACAATTTATTCACTTAAGTGAACAGTTTTTCTGAAGATATTCAGTGTTCCTTTCTTTGCTCATTCTTTTCTACATATGACGTTGTCACTGACGTGTTCATTTTTTCTGTTCTCTGCAGATATCCCTGGCTTAGAGTTATAGTGTTTATTGACCATGGTTTCCTGTCCTCAGCACCCTTCTGATAAAGGTTTTCCTTTTGTATCTAGTCAAAAGGGAGATTATCCTCTCCACTCTCCACTTTGTCAATTTCTTATATATACTTGACAAAAAGTCAGGAAATGTGTTTTTTTGTCCTCCCATTTAATAACATAAATGGTGTGGTATTATACTTTGTTGGAAAGCCTAATTAAGGTGCATTCTCACCAGGATAGTCCATTTTCAGGTCTGTTCTCCTGGTTTTTGGAGTTTTAAAAATAACATAGCAGTTTTCTGATGGCTTTAAATGTTTTGTAGTTTAAATCTTACAACTGTGTCAAAGTAGCTCACCTGTCATTTTCTCTCCTACAGTCACTTAATCACAGACTGTTTTCTTTTTACACACATAACAGCTAAACTACACAGAAATTTGATAAAAGGTAAGTTAAGAAACTTAATAAAATGATGTACCCAGTTTCCAAATCCATATTGCTCGATAGCATCGAGAAGCGACTGCTCTTCCCTGCTAGTCCATCCTCCCTCTGCCTCGGGACCCCAGAGAGAGAACCGACCGCCGTCGACCTGCTGGTAGCCGTGCCATCTCCGGTGGTTACCGATTTCCGCGCCCGCTGAGAAGCACTCCGGGCACAGCTCGATATCGGGACACTCGGTGCAGCGAAGTCGCAGATTTGTAACATCTGCAAGGCAGTTAACGCAGTACTTCTTCCCCAGGTCGGCCATCTTGCCTGACTGCTGCTTCTTGTTGTGAGAGGCAGAAATTCGCGCCTGCGCAAAGC